>NW_017298142.1:210084-248284 GCF_001594075.2 Trachymyrmex cornetzi
GGGGGGAGCGGGATGAGAGTCGAAGACGAGAGTCGTATGCCCCTGAAGCAGTGGGGAGGGAGGGGTGAGAGTCGAAGTTGAGAGTCGTGCGCCCCTGAAGCAGGGGGAGAGAGGGTGAGAGTCGTGCGCCCCTGAAAGTCAAAATCTATGTAGAATAGTATTTAATATTGCATATATAGCAAAAATAATACGTTATTTTTCGATCTTCTTTTGTTAATAACTTTTTAACGAAGGACGAGCGATGGCTAAAACTTGTTGGAGGTTACTCAGGGTCATGACCTTGACAATATATGTCAAGGTCAAGGTTATGGGGGGAGGGTCCCCTAATCGGAACTTTTACCCAATTGACTACTTTAAAAACAATTCACTGCTGTAAAAGCAACAATTCACTGCTTTAAAAATAATTCATTGTTTAAAAACAACAATTCACTGCTTTAAAAACAACAAATCACTGCTTTAAAAACAATTTACTGCCTTAAAAACAACAATACACTATTTTAAACATACAAATTCTTTGCATTAGCAGTGAATTTGTATTTTTAAAGCAGTGAATTGTTATTTTTAGAGCAGTGAATTGTTTTTAAAGCAGTGAATTGTTTTTGAAGCAGTGAATTGTTTTCAAAGTAGTGAATTGTTTTTAAAGTAGTAAATTATTGTTTTTAAAGCAGTAAATTGTCGTTTTAAAGCAGTGAATTGTTGTTTTTAAAGTAGTACTTTTGTGTTTTTAAAGCATAGAATAGAGCTTATTATTTAAAATGTATACTTTTTTAATTTTTCTTATATGAATTAAAATTTAAGTCCAACATTTCTTTAAAATATACATTAAAGCTATAAACACGACTTCGCCGTTCTCGTCCAAATTCCTATAAATTTTACAAAATGTTACAGATGTTTCATTATGTATTACTTAATTTGTTAATTAAAATTAATGATATTACCTCATGATTTAAATAATTAAATCTGTAGTGAATTGCACGTTTTCGATAATAATACATTTAAATTATTAAATCTGTAGTGAATTGCACCGATCTTTTGTATACGCTTTTTTTAATGTAAATGATAAAATGTTGTGTTGTGTGTAAAAAGTCTTTTGAAATTGCATTTAAAAAAGACAAATTTACGATAATCATTCGTTTGTGATCGGTTAAATTCTGATCCCAGAATAATTTTCGGATAAATTTTGGCCACAACTTTACATGCCCAACAACATCCTGGATTTTTATCCTGGATTTAGCAAGCCAAGGATTTTTATTTATTTGCTCTACTGAATATGCCATTTTATTACAATCAAATGGAATCAGTCTACAGCAAAGAAGTATGCATTCCAGAACGACAACCGTTTATTGACCGCTAAATGAGCTCTTTCATCTGATTGGCATATTCCATTAGATCTTAAAATATAGACCAATCAGATGAAAGTGCTCCAAACTACAATTGTTTCACTCTAACTTATTGCACTATTTCAGAATTCTTCGGAAAAGAACAGACCTTACGTATGTAGCGCTGCAGCGAGTCGGAATGACAGATGTCTTAACCTCTAAAATCTCGAACTTTAATGCTGAATATCTCGGTTCACAAGGCAGAGCGACACTTTTTTTTCCAGATTCTTTCATTTCATGCAAAAACGCATCGAATAAGCTTATTTTTATTGATTTTTGAGATGGGATAGCTAAACTGAATAATTACCAATTTTTTTTACTGTGCGATTTTTTTTCATCGAGTTATGAACGTTTTCTGAAATGTAAAATGGTGAATTTAAATTAGCGAATTGAATCTGGAAAGTAGACAGATTTGTATAAAAAAATTTTTTTGGCTTTCTAGAAGTTGTTGATACCGAATCTGAAAAACTTAAAATATAGAAACTCTTAATGGCGGATCCATTATGAAGGACCAAAATGCGAAAAGTGATATTCGGTCCGCCATATTAGATCCGCCATTTTAAATTCCTATATTTTAAGTTTTTCAGATTCGATATCAGTGATCTCTAGAAAGCCTAAGATACTTTTTTGATCAAATCTATCTATTAGATCAGTGTAAAAGTTCGTATCCGATTTATTATTTAAAGTTCAAATAGCTGCAATTTTGTTAAAAATAAACAAAATTTAAATTTAAAGAAAGGGTTTTAAAGCTTGAAATCTCTACTTTCGAATGGTTACTATATTTTTTGAATTTACGTGAGTTTTGTAATTTTTATATATAGAAAACTACGAGTTAAATAAAACGGAAAATTTTTTCTTCACTTTATAGGCCTGTCACATGTTCAAAAAAAAAATGCAAAATTATTTGAATTTCTAATGTAAAAGCTTAAAGTTTTCCCTACAAAATCGTTTTTAAAAAATGTTCCTACGACTTTTTGTTAGTGAATTGTTGCAAATTAAATAAAATGAACTTTTTGACTTTGATTACTTTATAACCCCATCAAAACCATTACAATTAAAAAAAATAGATTCTTAAATTCTCTCATCAAATAGAGTAAGATTTAGATTTTATTTTATTTTTAACAAAAATAACAGCTGTTTGAAGTCTGAATAATAAATCGGGCACGAACTTTTGCACTGATCTAATACTTTCCAGGTTCAATCCGCTAATTTGGATGTACCATTTTACATTTCAGAAAACGTTCATAACTTGATGAAAAAAATCGCACAGTAAAAAAAATTCGTTTTAAAGGTGAAGATTCGCTCTTTAGAGTGACATTAATAAAATTGAAAAATTTTGTTTGGCCATAAAAAAAATGGTAAATATGGCAAAAAAATGCTGTTTTTGGCTCATGTATTATTCGATCTATCTCAAAAATCTGACGTGATGGGCATCTTTTTTGGCGGATTTGGATTTAACAACCTTATTAAGAAATACTGGCCCTACTCACCGCAATTTTTTTTGTTGGACTGTGTTATCAATAAAATATCAAGTTAATTTTAATTTCATAATTTTAAATTATTTTATGTTTCTTTTTCATTATTTTAATTTTAATTTAACATCAATTTTTCAATATATCATTTAAATCGTTTCATATAAAAATTAATTCTAATTATTTTGTGTCATTCAATTCTATAACAACAAGTTGATTACTACGATGTCGACAAATGGTAAGTTTATGCGTTGTCTTTACAATGACAAAGTAACAATTTTATCTTCGTTATAGTGTTAATGTATTAAATATTTCATTTTTTTGCTTGTATATAAACACCTTGAACAATATATTTCGGAATTACACAGCCGTCGATAGAACAAATGGCGCCATTTACAGGATGCAATTTTATTTCGCATTCGCATCACTCGAGGACTAATCTCAAGTTGGTTTTTTCTCTGACAAGAATAAACTCCGAGCTCTCTCGATTCTCTCGATAGCGGCTGCTTCGGAACGAAAGTTTACACCAGAAACAAACGTCGTCGTCCGAGAAAATTCACCTGCGGGACCAACGATCGCGAATCGCTATGTATACATCCCCGGGGAAGCAAAAAAGCGAAAAAAGGGAAAAATAAAACTAAAAGATGACGATAACGTGCGTTCGTCTTCCACGCCGACTACAAACATATCCGGCAATCGTGCGGACTATCTTTTGCATGCATCTTTATTTGTTGCTTGTCCCGTAGGTGCGCGATCTATCTCTTGGATAATAAACATCGCGCCCGTTACAGCGTGCATTTCGCGTAGGTAGTTCGAAAAATAAAACAGCTGCGTTTTGAGTTTTTTCCTTTGCTCGTTCGTCGGTTTTGTGCAGATGGGAATTTCACATCGAGTTGCACGCGGATGAGTCTGGATATTTTGCGCTCTGTTGACTATTTACTGACAAAATATCACATACATCTGCCATTTTTCCGCTGTTTTTCACTGCATCTTTTTTAAAATAATTATTGCTTCTTCATCAGTTTCATTGAATATCGGTTTGATTCACAAATTTAAATATATCGTTGAGAAATTTCAGAACAAGTTAAATATTATATATTCGCAAACCATATTTTTAATCCGGGTATAATCACATTTCTTTTTACATAAACAATCATTTAAGCTATTTTTACACCCCAATTAAAATCAGGATTATTGTCTATTAATGATCGTTTTCCGATTTATTGACACTTGAGAACATTATGGATATGAATTTATTTTCAATTTCCTGAAAAAAAATATAACGCTTTTTTAATTACAAGTTTATGCTAGAATTGTATATTTAAAAATTCGTAAAGAATAATTACTAAAAAAGGAAAGAAAATGTGTCCAAAAAGAAAGAAAACAATATTCTATTTTATAACTGACATTTTTTCTCCACTGCACAATGGACCAGGAGATCCCAAAAACTGGCCAAAAGTGGCAAAAAGTCATTGGCAGCATTCGATTCAGAAAAGTTATTAATGTTATCTAAAGGAATAAATGTACATTTATGCAAAATTTCAAAATAATGAAATTATTAATTTTGTGTCTACATACGTTCTAATTTAGAAAGTTGACTACAATTGCCGATTGATCGTTTTGACGCAAGTAGCATTCCTTGTGTAATATATATTTATTCTCCAATGTTTTGAATGTTATGTTCATAATTAAAATGTTCATGAAATATGATTTCTAAATCGTAATCCACAAGGAAGGTCGATTTGTTTTTAGAAGTACGATTTAAAGCATGCTCTTTTACAGTATTCTGACATTAAACTATGTATCAATCAAAAATTTTCCGAAGTTTCACTGCGGAATCCGATTTTATAAATACTATTGTACTTCTATGTTGGTTGACTTTTATATGTGCTGCCACCAGCTGCCCATTTTTATTCCAAGAAATAATAGCGGGCCAGGAGACCAGAAAAAGTGACCAAAAGTACTAAAAGTGCTCCAATTGTTGTTAAATTGAGTATTCAGGGGTTTTTGAGGTCGCCGATTTCGAATCTGAAGTCAAAATTTAGAAATTCAAAATGGCGGATTCAAAATGACAGAATAGAATGTTATAAAAAATCAAACCGCAACGCGCGACGCATACTCCTGGCACATATCCATGCTCTCTCACACAGATAATTTTTAAATCTTTAAAACAATTTTTTTTCTTAAACGTACTTAAAACTTAGGTTTTTATATATCTACATATATTGAGTGTCAAGCAAATTAGTTTAAAAAGTAAAATTATTTTTAAAAAAATGATGTAAATTATTATAATAAACAATTTGTATAATAAATGCATAATAAAGTAAATAATAAATACACACATATTCATATATATGTATATACATAATTTAAAATATACTAATTTTTACTTTTTGTAATTTCATGAAATATTATTTTTATATGATTGTTAATAATTATTGCGTACACATCTGTTATAAGTCCTACTATTGTTATTAATGATTATTTAAAGAAATATAAATTATTTAAAATTAAATAATTTAATTTAAATGTATGTTAAGAATACTTATAGTATTAATTTTAATAACTTTTACTATTCCGATATACTTATATCACGAAATAACCACTAAAACTTTTACGCGCCCTACAGAGAGAGAGAGAGAGAGAGAGAGAGAGAGAGATATATACATAAAATTATTTTTGTAGATTATAATTTATGATGACATTACACTTATTACTACTTCTCTAATAAGCGATCTCGAAAACTGTCTTATGTCGATTTCTGCCAAAATCTTTTGACATTCGAATCCGCTTTTTGAATTCGCCATTTTTTTCAGTAATTTTGATATCAGATTTATAATCAACGACTTCGAAAATCACAGTATACTATCTTTCGTCAAGGTTTGACATTTTTTTTTAACATTCTATTCCGCCATTTTGGATCCGCCATTTATAATTTCTAAATTTTGAGTTCAGATTCAAAATCAGCGACCATAAAAGTCTCTAAGTACCAAATTTCACAGCAATTGGAGCATTTTTAGCATTTTCGTCCGCCATTTTGGATCCGCCATTTTGAATTTCTAAATTTTGAGTTCAGATTCGAAATCAGCGACCCAAAAAAACCCTTAGACACCGAGTTTTATGCCAATCCATCAACATTTTAAATTTTGACCAAGATTTCAGGACGTCTGGCCCACTGTGCATTGGGATGTAAAAATACTCCAAGTGATTATTCCTGGATTAATAAATTTACATCGTACATTATGTGATTATAATTATTTACAATTTGTTGTTATTTTTTTCCGATAATCTTTTTACTTCAATCATGTCAAAGATTAGCTATCATACAGAATTAAGGGGGCTATGTACTAATTCAAAACTGTTAATAAAACTTGGGTGGTTAGGTTCTCTATTCCATATGTGTAAGGCATTTCAGATAAATTAAAAAATGTAATTAATGGCCATGTACATAGAACGGCCTTTTTCAGTTTGAATAAATTAAATAATTTTGTAAAAGTGCATAAAGATCCGACTCCCAAAGAACAAAAAAGAAACGTTGTTTATAAAATAAACTGTAAAGAGTGTGATGCTTCCTACGTGGACCAAACGAAAAGGAAATTGATTACAAGATTAACAGAATAGAAAAATAATTTACGTAAAAGTTCCAATTCTTATTCTGTGATCACTGAACACGCCTTGCATCACAGTCATGAAATAGATTGGGATAATACTGAAATTCTGGATGAAGAAAGATACTTTAACAAAAGATTGTTTTCAGAAATCATAAATATAAAACGTCAAATAAAAATGATCTCAATCTTCAAAAAGACACAGATGGTTTAGATCGTACATGTAATGACATTCTTAATAAATGTAAATAAATTTAGATTTAACTTACTCAATCATCGTTCTATGGCCTTTGAGTATCTGTCTTAATAACATTTTGTTTTATTACATTCTGGGACGTGAAACTGTTAAGAACTTTTGATACACTCTGACGATTTTTAAGTTTCATTACAACATGTTTTATACAAGTCTTTATCATATACTCAATATTGTATTATACTTAACTGTAGTATTATATGGAGATTGAGATATAAGTACATTCTTTGTACAATTTCATTCATTAATTTGCACAATTTAATTCTTAATTTAACATTATTAGACCACAATCACTTGTTAACCAAGAAGACAGGCAACTTCTTTGTGCGCTGTTTGTGCTTTTCTCACTTCCTAGATGGAAGGTTGTTAACATCTGATATTTGCAACGATAAGAAGACATTCTCTGTTAGTAGATTAATTATATATTTGCTGAAGATGGCTAAAACCGATAGCCGAAACGTTCAAAATAACATCTTTTAATACACGTTATTATATTAATGATTATATAATTACAAATTTGCGCATTTCTTACCGCGCTGACTTCAAATTGGCCTCCTTAATTCTGTATTATATTTTTATTATTATAAGGAGTCCTATTTTGCATATATTTCTTTATTCTAAATTAGCTATCGTGTCTATGTATTAAATATTATATATGATTTTGTAAACAAATTTGTTTTATTTTAATTTAAGGATAAATAGAGAAGTTTAAAGAAAAATGAAATACAATAACGTTGAGAAACGTGAAATTATTTGAAAAAAAATTCAACGGATATCATATTTGTTATATGTCTGTTATATTTAGAAATTATTTGCTAGATTATATATATATATATATATGATTTTATGTATGAGAGACTTGAAAAAAAGTCTATTGTAAACTCAACAAGTTAATTACTATTTACATTATGGTTACAAGTTAATAATTAGTTCCTTAGCAATTCCTTAACAGAGAGCCGAGCGCAAGTGACTCAACCGGGTTTTAGCAGGAGCGAGTTGTTGTTCTCTGTTTATCGTTTACCTGTACACATCAGGCAACATAATTACAACGTAATTACGTCAAGCGACAGTCTGGGACTGACGCTCACACCGAGCACAAAGCGTGGGACAAAAACACTCGTGTGTTACATCCAATTACGACGCTCAGTTTCTCCTGTCTTACCTTGATCATATTTTTCAGGAGGTTATAACGCTGGAACACGTTGCGCACTTGCTTACTGTCGGTGTACTTGCACATCAGTTCGACGAGGGCCCTCTTGGCGGTGTCGTAACTGCCATCCAAACGTATCCTTACAACTCTCAGCCTCTCGTTCGTCTCGATCACTTCCTCCTTCGTTTGTCCACCTGCGTCCGCCGCAGAGAAGCCTTATTGCAATTCGAAAAGTATCGGAAGCACGGGCAATTTCCCCTCGATTACGGGTACTTCTGTCGTGCATCAACGCATTTTACCCTCATGACTGTATTTGATCGATTTTCCTTATCATGCTTCAATCATTGCGCGTCGCATTTAACAGGGCCATGAAATTAAAGCGCGATGGAAACGACGAAGGCATCGCGCATGTGAATGTCGCCTTCAATTAATTTTCAATTAACTCGACACCACGATAACGTCAAAAGTTTCGACATAAATAAATCGAGTATGATACGATAAGCAACTCAGTCGACGTGTTTCCGCTATAGTTTCATCAAATTTGTATAGGAAAAGTTCAAATCCCAAAGATAAACAAAACCACATTTTGAGCTATATAAAATATGTTTAAAAAATTTTATTCCTCACTTTCTTATTCAGTTTATATTAAATGATATTAATTTTTAATTGGCTTTTTTGTGACTCGATTAGAAAGACGTAAAAGTAATTAAAAAAATTATTGCATAGTTATAAAAAAATGATTAATCTTAATTGTTCCATTAAGGCTAGATCAATTATTAATTCTTTGAGAAATTTGCCATCAAAATCGAGATTGTGGATATCCTATACATATGTTATTATCGTATATTAGGAATTTATCTGATCGCATTTCACCAACGGCGGCACGGGAACGTTAATGTCGGAATTAATCATAGTTCCACATTCGTCGATGGGAAAGCGTTAATCTAAGCCTGACAGAATTCTCAGCCCCGACGAAGTTTCCGTCCATTCAGCTAATACAGCGACAGTCGACACACCGTTACTCTCTGCTCCAATCGAATACAAGAGTTTCCGCTTCGATTCCATTCATGGGACAACTAACAACGTTCGCTGTTGGCAGACTGCCAGACACTTATTTCCGAGTGATACGTACAAACGTCTCTATTGCTGATTCATCGGAATTATTATACTTGGAACGAATACTCACAGTTTATCTTTAATTCGTTATTTAGCATGTATAAAGAAAGAAAGATTAAAAATATTGACTATTTAATGTTGATAAACAAACTAAAATTCAAAGTCAAATTTGTATACAAAAGTTGATTAATAGTTAATACGAATAGGATATCTTGTGTACACACACACATATTCCTGCTTTAAAAGATATAAGAGATCCCTTATAAAAATTTAATACTGATCAATTTAATATTAAAAGATAGTACTTAATTACTTATATTAAGTATTAAAAGTACTATTGTTCAATGCTTTTAGTACTCCAAATAAGTAATTATAATTACCTACTCTCTGTCTTCCGATAATAAATTAGCTAGTATTAACATTCTTTCTGTGCAAATGCGCCTTAAGCTAATAAAAACGTAAATAAAATGTTGCTGAATGGAAAATTTCCAAAGTTTTCTTAAGAATGTTTCTTAAAATATTCGTACACAAAGAGAAGGTTAAACTAGCCAATATTAAATTTCTGTAAGAGATATAGATATACAAATTATATTTAGAAAGCTTCTTTCTCAGACTATTTATATTCATAAGTTTTAAAAAAAACATTTGTTCAGGAATTATCTTTATTAGATTGCATTTTTCTGGATGAGATTATCGAGGAAGATCATAAATTCACAATGGTTTTATGAGCGAGTCGTATAAAAAGCATTCTTAAAGTAAGAGGAAGCTCACGAACACTTCATCATTTCGCAGCGTGTAAGGTTATCGAGTCGCGGCGATTTGCCAAGGTAGCGGCTAAAGTTTAATTAAACTCCCACGTGAGATGAATGTGATAAAATATTGAACTTACTAGACGTGCCCTCGTCTTTCACGTCCTGGACGATTCTCCGCACGCTCTGCGTGAACTTGCCTACGAGATTGGTGCTAGCTGAAACACACAATCGAGTTCGAGTTTATTTATAATGTTCTATTGTAAACAAAACAAATATAGTATTTCATAATTTTGAATTAAACAGTCTCGTGTTGCTCGCCCGATGAATAACATTACAAAGTCAAATTGACGAAAACGCGCGTGCTTCTTTCCACCGTGCCGGATAAAGACTCGCGGGAATAATGGATGAGGTCCGCAGAGAGGACGAGAAAGAGAGATTTTTTTAGCGAGAGAGAGAGAGAGAGAGAGAGAGAGAGAGAGAGGAGAGCGCAAACGTCACTCAGTGCATCCGGCAAGTGGATGACTTGACGAGAAATACCAACATCGTTCGCATCCGTCCGTGTCGAGGGACATAAAGCGCAGCGACACGGAAAAGCAGGCTAAAGCTTCTTACTCGTAAAACATGGGATTGTTCTTAAAGCAACCGTTCAAGTAGGCTTTTTAAAGCGATCGATCCGTCTCATCGACCGGTTGCCGCGGTTGATGCGACCGTTATCGGTAACAATAGAACACGAGCTCTGCCTTTTCTGCATTATCGCACGTACGAGTATAGTAAGTGTTGCATGTATGAACAGTCAGTCATCTATTTATATTGAGAGATTTCTCGCGAAATTTCTCGTCTGACATAATGGACAGCTTTATCACGTTTAATCCTTTCGGTCGGCTTAATCCTTCGCGAGATGAGACCGGGGTATCGCCATACCTAATTGTGTGCCGTAATTTTCAAATAAAGCTCCGACTAAAACACCGGACTCTTTTACTGCCTGCACTTTTACTGTCTGCAGGTCGAATTCGATTATTTTGACTCTTATTTCATCTCTGACTGTCGACACTACACTGAGAAAAAAATGCTGTTGATTCAATTAAAATCTGTATTACGGGCTGTCACTAACATAAGTGATTAATTCATGTATATTTTTGACATAAAGGCATACATTATTATTTCAATAATCAAGCCTTTATGTCAATAAAATATACGCATGAATTAATCACTTATGTTAGTGACAGCCCGTAATATAGACTTTAATTGAATCAACAGCATTTTTTTCTCAGTGTACAAGACCTTTACGTCGAGTCGCGAGAAACGCTTACATGTAAGTTAATAAAATTAACAAACGTTAATAAAAGTGGCTTCAAATTAAAAAATGTCAACAATAAGGAGCATTCAGCCACAACGCTAGATGTATTCAGCTATAGTCATATATTTAAAATATAATTATATATAGACGTTTCGGTCAATATTTGACCATCTTCAGTACACAAATATAAAAAAGTTATTACAATAAAAACAATTAGATAAAATCTCAGGTCCAAATGAAAAAGTTGATACATATCGTCAGATGGATTAACATTAATTACGAAATTACATGAAATACGCTGTGTTATACAATAACGCGAAGAACATTTCGTCAAAATTATGTGGTAATTCTTCTAAAAGTGAGGTTTAAAAGATGTTAGATAAAAATCTCACTTTTAGAAGAATTACCACATAATTTTGACGAAATGTTCTTCGTGTTATTGTATAACACAGCGTATTTCATGTAATTTCGTAATTAATGTTAATCCATCTGACGATATGTATCAACTTTTTCATTTGGACCTGAGATTTTATCTAATTGTTTTTATTGTAATAACTTTTTTATATTTGTGTACTGAAGATGGTTAAATATTGACCGAAACGTCTATATATAATTATATTCTAAATATATGACTATAGCTAAATACATCTAGCTTTGTGGCTGAATGCTCCTTACTGTTGACATTAATGAAATTAAAATTCAGATAAATGATTTTAATAATTCTCTAATTTTTCGTTTTTCATTTTCTTTTGAATGACTATACATAGCAAATAGATTTTAATAATTTTCTAATTTATTGGTTTATGTTTTTCTTTTGAATGATTACATAGCAAATCTGACAATCTGATGAGCGATGTGATTCTACTTATTGACGCAATGTATATGACTCCGGTTTTACTCTATAAGGTAAATTTTTATATTATTATTGTATAAGTTAGTATTTTTGATAATTATTTGGCTATTTATTACATAGCTAATTTGGCATTTAGATAAAGAAGATCGAGCTATTATTGTATAAGTTAGTATTTTTGATAATTATTTGGTTATTTATTACATAGCTAATTTGGCATTTAGATAAAGAAGAACGAGCTAAATTGTCGGGAATCATCATCTTGGATTTTGCGTTACTTATGTAATTTCGATTTATATTTTATATTGATAAGGATCCGAATTGATGGGTCGAAACGTTTATTTTATTCATTTTGTTACATTCACACGAAAAAGTAAAGAGTTTTCTGTGCATCCGAACAACCGATGTAGACTCTGATGGGTTTTTTATATTTTTCACTGATAGATTCTTTCGAGCCACATTTTATATATTTACAAGAGAATCTTCTGCATTAGAGTAAAAAAAAGTCGATTTTTTTTTCATAAATCGATAATACAACTCTTCGAGAATATGTCTCAACAAAAATTTTAGAGCAAAATTTAAAGTTCATCGGTATAAATTCAGTGCTTATACGGGTTCATGGCGTACAGATATAATAAATAGGTAATTTAAAAAACTTTTTCTTTATTATAGTTTTTAAGTACTCTTAAAGCCATTTAATTTTTATTCTGGAATTTTTTTTCGATCTTTTGTAGTTTCAATGATATTCGCTTTGAAAGAAAAAAAAACGATTTTTTTTTTGATAGGATGTTTCACTCCCTAAACCTCGAGATACATACAAAAAAAAATATGGATCTAATATTTTTTCATGCTCTACAACATATCCAAAGCTCATTAAAATCGGTAGAGATCGGTTGTCTTGTTAGTAGCACAAGAGAGGCCCGAGTAACTCGTAGAATGGTTCAAGTCAAATTGCACAAAATGAATTCCATGAGGAAGCTGAAGAATTATTGAATGTCCCTGGAATAACAAATTAGCCTCTGAGAGCACTGTAAGTACTCAAGAACTAAATCAATAACTTTAAACGTGTTTTTTTCAAAATCTGTTTTTTGCATTTTTTCAATTTTGTGTACACGATTGATAAAAAGTATTTGACCAATCGACTTTTTATAGGGCTCATTAGTTAGCTAATAGTCAACCATCCTCGATGAACTAAAAAATTAAATAAAAATCAACATTAATAATTTTTTTGCAAGAAAAACGGCTGCTACCTAGTGAAAATTGTAACTTTTTTTTTCAAAGTCGCACAAAATTTTAATTTATATATATTTTTTTTAAATTTTTTAGATTCATTTGAAAAACTATAACAACTAAAAATATTTTTTAATTTTTTGTTTCTGGCAAAAATTACGGATGCTAGGATGTACACAAAATCATAACGTCGAGGCGCCAAATTAAATATTTATATTTTTATTATTTATAATACTTTTTTTTTACATAAAAATGTGTACATACTCCACAATAGTTATATTAAAACGTGCAAAAAGTTTGAAACAATAAATATTAGTCTTCTTTTTGAAAAAAATTACGAAAGATCACCATTTTTTCGGTCTCCTAATGTAGGAGACCTCTTAATACAACAAAAATAGTATTTTGTTGATAAAACAAACGATGCTAGGATTTTTTTAAGACTATCTTGAATATACTTAAGACGGCCCTCGAATATAAGAATCGACTATGAATATCGGCCTATACCTATTTATTAGGCCTATATTTTTTACTATTATAAATTTAAAAGTACGAGAATTAATTTCCGAAACATCTAAATTTTATTGAAGAAGTTTCGCCATTATGCGTAAGAGTAAAGTCAGTTTGATTACCTGAGATTATATTTCAGGCATTTATCATTGTTGCAAGTAACATGAAAATATATTGAACAAAGTTTTCATCTATCTTCTGCAACATTTCCTTCGCGGAGAAATAGTTCTGTCGATTTCTTTCTTGCAAGGAATCGTTTCATAAGTTGTTAACGGGGAAACGTAAACATGATAATGGTGAGACTTTTGTCGAGGCAAAGAGGGAAAGATTCCCTTGTAACACAAAACGTACGGAACGCCCCGCAATCCTCTTTTACGGCTTTGTAAGTCTCGACGTTACAAAGCCGAAAGTCCACATTCCTCGTATTCTTTGTTACGGTTCCGCGTACGTATACTACAATGCGGAAGTTCATTGCGGCAAAACGGAAAACGATTCGTAGCGCGTCAACTGTTAAAAAAAAAACTTTAACTTCTTTGAGCAAATTAAAAATGAATTTTCTTTAATGAAAAATTCGATTAATTGTCGTTTTGACAAAAGAACATTTTTTTAAAAAAATATGTTTGTATAATTTGTTACAACTATACTTTTTAATTGGTCATTTTTATCTGTATCTATTTTAATCCAAAAGATGTAAAAGATATGATCGCGTTAAAGGAATAATGTGATTCCTCGTCGACGCGCAATATGGAAAATTGAGTTTCGTAACATCTGTCGTGTTCATTAGTATGAAACTGCCCGCTCGGCGAGCTTGGCTGAGTGCCAGTTTGTATAAGACACCTTATACATCTGTATTATCTCGCTCTTCATAATGGAGAACGTTCGGCCAACGAGAACGACAAATAAACTCGCTTTAATAGCGATACTTCGACAGGCTTTCTATACGGTGAAACGATTATTCTTGTTGCAAAATAGGAGAAACAAACTTTTCTGTATTTGCTCCACTTAACCGTTCGCTATGTGACCATTATGTCATAATAATTTTATTTGCAATACAGACATCATGTATATCCAGTGAAATAGTTTATTTTACTAAAATTATATGACAGAGAATTGTCTTATTAATTCTTATTAATAAATATAGGGAATAAAAGAGAAATAAATATTAGATTACATGTTATTATTTTATAAAATATATGTTAATATAAATATGTTATAAATATGTTACAAATATTCTGTATATTCTATTGTGTACTTAAAACATAAAAAATTAAATATCAGAACAAATAAATAAATCAGTAATTTAAATCTAACTTTTTTATTTTGGATAAATATATCTCCTTGGTGTATCAATAATTTTTTTTTCTTTATAAGCTTTTAAAATCGTACAATTTTAATGAAATTGATAATATAAAGAAATGTAATTTGCCTTAGTAGTCAATAATGCGAATAATGAACTTTTTCATTTTCGTTTGCGTTTAACGATACGATTGCGACAGTCTTTGGTTGGGAGAACGCAATAAATTCGCACATCATCATTCATTGACAGAAGGGCGTTATCTGGTCTCGTTAAGATAATATGATTTGCCGAAGAGAAGCTGGCTGAATGCCAATCTGTAAAACGCACCATCTTGCCCTATATAGTCCTTCGAATTACTCGGTAATTGCATTTCGTCGACTCGCGGGAATTTAGTGGACTCAAATGGAATAATAGAAAAGCTTTCCAAACGAAATCTCGAAGCACAAAGTGTTACTGACTATATTGTTTTCTCTAAAAAGGGAACGTATATGTAATCTCTTTTTTTAGAGAGCAGGAATATAATAATTATAAAGATAATCTGTAAATTTATTCATTAACTTCTTAATTCTTACAAATTTCTTTGAAAATGTTTAATGCGTATTGCATTTTGACATACGCTCGCTTCGAGGCACGTATAACTTGCAGTAGTGAAGGTACGTTTATGATCCGCCATATGCGCGCTACATACGTATGTAGATACGAATCGCATAGACTTAGGCACGTATAAAAGGGAAATGTAAATTTTGCATGAACTCTTGGGTAAACTTTGCGTTATGTGTACAGTATCACAATTTACGACTAATACCAACAGTAAAAGTCGGTTATTGAAAATCGCGATTTGCGAGACCTCTCGCATATGGTAAGTTGTCATTACAGGATAAAGCAATCGCCTGAGGTACAAGTATAATCCAACTTCGATATATGTCGCGTCCTTCCCACATCACGTTTGCGTTTTATAAGATTTTCTAAACCTGACGCCATCGTGACTCCTTTTCAGGAGGATTCACGTCAAGTTATCCATGGGGAATTCCCAACGAAAGGCTTCTAAACCCTACTCGTACGTCACGCAGTATCGCCCCATCCGGTATTTCATCCACGCCGAGTCGAAGGGGCTGCGCATGTCGCCTGGCATTTGTACTCTGTCACGCCTTATCCAGTGGTTTTCAGACGGTTTCATTGGAATTCAGCGCGCGTCCCCTACGTGGCTCTCGTAGACCGTCGTGTCGCTTCCTCGATTATACGAGGCGATGTGCCGGGATATATTCTGCGGAATAAGTGACCGATGGAGGAACAAACCTTTTTGTTCGACGGGCTGATTGCCAAAATGCAACAAGCGCATTGTCGTTCGAACCATATGATACGGATTCGTTCTTTCCGAATCGGCACGCGCCAGCTAAGTGAACTGTCGTTTTCGACTACTCGAAGGTCGAACGTGACTATTGTTGAACGAATTCTCATTATCCTCTAAATTCGTATCAGCACTGGCAGTCTATTCCGCAGAGTTGGACACAAAACTGTATTTCAATTAACAATTACAAATTACAATGTAATTCTTAAGTCAATTAGTAATTAATAATTACCAAATATAATTACTAATTGAATTAAGAATTATACAGTTTTGCCCAACTCTGCTATTCCGCAGTTGAGTAAAAATAAAAATTTTGCCTTAGATACAGATTTTCGAATAAGAGATAAATTAAGTTTTCCATAGGTGCGATATACATATATGAGTTACCCTATACGATGTACGATGCGAAAGCTTTTTATCTCGTTCCCTGCCGCTCATAAAACAATGCGACGAATTTTTGGAGAATCACGTGCAATGATTTACTGGGAGACAAAAGGTAAGGAACGATATAGTTTGGCTGCGATGAACGTATTAATATTTCTCGAAACTTTCCCAAGTCCTAACAATCGTAACCTCGATGATCTTCTAGAAAAGGAGAACACAATCGTTAGGAATATCCATAAGAGGAAATCCGATCTTTAGACTTCAGACGTCCTTCCAGGATTCTTATGGAAGCCAAAGTTTCTCCGTCGGCCTCAAGAGACAGAGTTGAGCTTGCGATCGCAAGCATGTCGTCGTTTTAATCGTTATTACCTTTGAAACTGTGCTATCGCGGAAAATCGTGGCTATTGGAGTCGAATTTTTTGTTGCAGCTGCGCGCGAACTCATACAAATTTTTTCGCACATGTGATCTGACGCAGATAATTTATTTTAAAAAAGATTTCACTATTTCTTATAAATACAGTATCGATATTGTATACGATATTGTATGTTGCTCAACAAATTAAAAAATATATAATACTTTAGAAATAACGATAATTTGGAGCTTTATTTGTAAAATAAATTCACATATTTAATTAAATAAATTATATTTTCCGAATGGTTCTCGTGACGCCAGAATGTATAATTTAAGGTTTATTGAAGGATATAAAATCGTCGTTAACGATTTACGAGTGCTTAAGTGATTACTGGGCTACGACGAGTGTCTTTATATAATCAGATTTCTCCTCAACTTAAATAACGTTCGATACTTAAAAGTGTAATAACACAGAGATCTAAATTTGTCATCAATTATGAAACAGTCATTGATAACGATGATGCGGAAACGTTTTACAGAGGCTGTCCGCTATGAGTGCAGATGATGCGTCCTCATCATATCCGCGCGCCATTGAAGATCGGTAAACCGGATTTTTCGCCAATGAAAGCGACCCCGCTGCTATTTGAGCGACTGAAATACGGATGGATGCACAGACGGATTTCGCCACGTAGATCAAACGTATTGACCACACCTCTGCGGCTTTCCCGATGCGCGCGAGTGTGGTCGTGTATGTAGACTGGATTATAGTCCATGTTTTTTCGCCGATAACAAACACAATTGCTAATGGAAAGCATCGCGTGATTGAATGGCCTAACGCTACATCGAGGAATAGAAAAGATTTAGTCAATGTTATTCAATGTCTGAATTGGATGAAGTTATCACGTTATCGCTAACTTGTGACGGCAGAAATTAGTGTGTGCTATTCTTGATTATATTATTGTCATGTTTAAATTAAAAGAACCGACTTCAAAATCTTTGAAGTAGTAGCATATTATTGTAATAAAATTATAAGCTGAACAATATAAAAATCTCCTATTAATACTTCTAGATGCGTAAAATAGCTAAAATATCCTTTTGTCGTATGAAAATAATATACGTCTGCACATTTTAAATAGTTGCATCGATAAAATCAATCTCATCTTGTAAAATTTTGAGCGAGACTTTCAGTAGACGAAATACTTTGCTTGCGTATTTCGGAGGAGTCACAAAGAGATGCCGAGAGAGCGAAAAAGGCAACGATAACGAGTGAAAAGCGCTATCCGCTTGATGGCAACCTTTCAGCATTTTCACGTTGGAAAGTTTCTGTTCGAAAAGGTGTACTGACGCGCACGAGGTCCGGCAATCCCACTACTTTTCGTTACGGAGTGAAAACCCGTAACGAAACGGTACATCGTTCACATACAACTCCTCAGTCCGAGTAACGCTGGATTCGTGTTACGTTGACGTAAATTTTCGTTTACGCTAAGAGCTTGGCTGGAAAATTCAATTTCATCCCGGCGCCGCCGCTGTTAATTGAAAGTCACGTTAGGGCGCGTCAATCGCAAATGCACACGCTCTCATTCATCATTCACTTACGGTATCGCATAAATTGATGATTATTCAAAAATGGTAATTCGGGGAATGGAGTGTTAATTAATTAAATATATTAATCTCTCTCTCTCTCTCTCTCTCTCTCTATATATATATATATATATATATATACCTATCTATCATTGCTACATTGTTGTGTCTTGTTTGTGATAAAATACTTTTTATTTTTTTCTTTTTTGGATTTTTATGTAATTTAAATAATTATGTAAGAAACTTGAGATAAAATATTTTATATACGAATCTACTTGTTGTAATAAATTTCAATATGAAATATAAAATACATCGTTTTTCAATAATTTTATCTTAAAATTTTTTAAATTATGAGAAAAATCAATTTACATAAAAAGAGACAGTTTATGCAATTAAGTTTTTCAATTAAGTTACCTATAATACTTATATATTACCAAAACAGAAAATTGTTTTTATCTGATTTGTTTAATTTTTTTATTTTGATTACATATCTTATATTTAATTAGCTCTGAACTCTTTTTCTTAATCGTATAAAAATTTCTTGTGTTATACTTAAAACTTCACTTTTTATTAAAAAATTAAAAACACTTTGAATTCAAGAATATAATGGCTTTTAAATAATTAATTAACTCAATTAATTAACAATTCGTTAATCAATATTAAAATTTTCTAATCTCTTCACTATTACTTACTTTCTAGCAATAAAGCTTAAATAATAAAATATACAGATTTATTTCAACACAAATGATTAGAAACCGTAATATATACCATATATTCAAAATAAATAGTTCTGTTAAAAAAAATTTTAATTAGTATTTAAAGAATATTGTTCTGTCTTTCGTCAATATTCCACTTTCTAACAGTTTTGTAAATTTTTTTAACTTTAATATCTCATATATGCAAAAGACGTAAAATATTAAAATCAATTGAGAAGAGTAAATTGCATTAGAAAATCGACACGCTTGAAAATGAATATTACATCACGCTCTCGCGTAATAAAAATTCAGAGAACACTTTTCTAACTGATTATAACTTGCTATAACTTGTTCGGCAGGTCATTCCAGATAAATTCTCTCCTTGTACGCTCAAAGACGTTGATTGAAAATTCCGTTGAAAAAATTCCCAATTGAGTGTTTCGACGAGGATGAGAGCATTTCGAGTCAAGACTCGCTTCATTTGACAAAACTCCGCGAGGTTGCACGTTTGATCTCGGTCCGTTGGATGAAATTGCGATGCAAAATGGTCGCTTGAGGGGATCGGCGGCGGTGGGTCCGATAACGACTGGTCGGTCGTTAAGAAAGTTCTGCAGGAGTCACGGATCTATCGGACAGATTCCGAGTGGCTACGGCTACGTGTCGAGACGTGAAGCTCTGCACGGGAAGTAGATAAACGACGAGAGAGACGTCCGATATATCGCTTTGCCTGATACTTCTCCTCAGTCAGTCCTCGCAGACGCGTCTCGTTGCCCTCGAGGGCCCCTAGGCGACGAAATTATTCAAGGTCTCTAATGTTCACAGTGTTTCACAATACGACGCCCGAAGCCCCGGAAATTTATAACACGGTATAACTTTGGTAAATTCAAATTTCGAAGCTACGAATAATGATCTATGCATTGTTTCTCGTGATAATAGAAACGCGAGAATTAATGTGAGATAGCTTCTTCCATATTTATAGCATCGAAGATTAAATATCGGTGAGATATACCCTTATAAAAATTTTTCACCGTTTTTAGACCTTAAGCCCATTCTACAATTGCGTAAGTGTAGTTGTAAATAGTTGTAGTTGTAAGAATTGATCAATCACTGTTGAATATGAGAAGAATATTCAACTGTGATTGGTCAATTCTTACAACTACGATCACTTACACCTACGCTTACCTAATTGTAGAATAGGCTTTATATGGACCGTTTTTAGCACGTTTTAGCCCGTTTTTAGCCCGTTCTTGCCCGTTTCTTGCACGCGCAAGCACTCGCAGTGTATCATGAAGGAACGATAGTGAGTATACACGAGTATGTAATGAGTATTTTTGAGGAGATTGTTCGCTTTCAATACTCGTTTTTCCGCTGATGAATGACAAACGTATACACGAGTATTTTTGAGTGAGTCGTCCGTTTTCAATACTCATGATCATACTCGTGTATACGTTTGTCATTCATCAGTTCGTACGATTTCAAGTAACTTAAAATAAAATTTATATAATAATTATTTATTATTGTATGTATATATATATATATATATATACACACACACACATATGTATGTATAGTAATAAATTAATAATAATAATGAATTATTATTGTATGAATTCTATTTTTATCTTGACAATTAATTTATCAATGATTATACTATATAACTGTAATATATTTATGCGTGCGTGTGTTTGTGCGTGTGCGTGCGTGTGTGTGTGTGTGTGTGTGTGTGTGTGTGTGTGCGCGCGTGCGTGTGTGTGTGTGTGTGTGCGTGCGCATACACATCAGAGTTCTAGTTTAATCTATCACGTCCCTTAATTATTTTTGAAGGTTAATTACATTAAATACAAAATATATTTAGAAAAAAGTTGTTTAATTTGAAAAGATCTTCCTAATCTGCATGCAAAAGTATTAAAGTAGACTTGTCAAAATATTAATAGTTTACGAGATATATTACATTTTATTCAGGTATATAAAACGTTTCATGAACTATTTTTAACAGTTGTACTTTAATATTTTCATGCAGAAAATAATGAATTAAATCAATTGGTTAATCATTCGAAATATGTAAAATGTTAATGTCTAATGTCTTTTTGAGAGGTGTGTGTGTGTGTGCGCGCGCGCGCGCGTGTGTGTTTGTGCGTGTGTGTGTTTATATATATCTGGACATATAACATTACATATATGTATATAATTCATACACAATGTATTAAATATAATTACTTTATAATAATTATATCTTTCATGTAAGAGGTACATAAGTAAGCAAATATCGAGATAGGAGTTGTGTGGCTCAGTGGAAAAGAGGCAGCCTCGTAAAGCAGATTTGAAGACCAGGCCTCAGTTCGAATCTCGACAAAAGCGGAGCTGATTTTCTCGTGCTATCGGTTATACCTTACGACGAGTAATTTCGAGTGGTGAAAACGTGCAATGTGAGTGACGAGTGCTAAATGAGTATTTTGCACTCGTATAAGTTTTTTCACTCAAATTTACGTTTTTACCACTCAAAAATACTCGTAATGTATACGTTTTTACTACTCAGATATACTCGTGTCCTGCATGAGTGCAATCCGTTTTAATCACTCATTTTTACGATAAAGTTCCTGTTTGCGATCTAAAAACGAAGTCATACTCACTGAGTAAAATGCACGTTTTCACCACTCAAATTAACCGTTCGCGCGGGCTAAAAACGGTGAAAAATTTTTATAAGGGATAGTACTGAATTTCTCTTTATACATGTATACATCTGTATACATATATAAGCATAAACGTATATATTTAATTATAAAATACTATACATAACATGTATACATCTGTATACATATATAAGCATAAACGTATATATTTAATTATAAAATACTATACTTTGAACACAGTATTGTATTCGTACAAAGTTCGAAACGAAAAATTCAGCACTGTCAACCGATGACGTATTTGATTTGTAATTTAATTGCGTAACAGATATATATAACTATAGAAACAAATGATAAAACATGATTAGTCTAGGGCTTCGTTTCACGATGAAAGACGATATTGCATCATTATACGTTGAGATAGATATCAAAGAGCGTCACTTCTGTTGAATAATTTCGATGTGCACCGCCCGCTCAATGAAATACTTCGTGTACTGATTTTTTTTTGTCGAACGATATCACGATAAAAAACTCAGATTATCAAGATACGCCCCAATTTTCTTTGCGTAGTAGATACGACTTAATAGCTGTAAACTATCTAAATTTTATGGAGTGAAATCTCACTCGAAGTTACTGAAAATTTAGCTTGTGTCTTGAAAAAAAAGTGAAAATATGGCCACTCTTGTTCAAGAGTGGCAGATTTTTACTCTTTTGAAAGTGAGATTTACTCCTTTGGAATGAGATTCACTCCAAAGAAGTGAAATCTCAATCCCTTTTTTTGAGTGTAATACCAGGGTAGATGGAAAAAAAGAGATTGAGATTTCACTCCTTCGGAGTGAATCTCATTCCAAAAGAGTAAATCTCATCTTTAAAAAGAGTGAAAATCTGCCATTCTTGAACAAGAATGGCCGTATTTTCACTCTTTTTTCAAGACAGGCTAAATTTTCAATCTCTTCGAGTAAGATTTCACTTCACGAGATTTGGAGAGAATGGATATAGACAAACAAAATGAGAAAGAGACACAAGTATAGGGTTTCTTTCACAGGATGCGCTATGGTACTGATATAATTCAGTTAACATCTTTCCAAATTTCTATCTTGTAGAAAAAGTAAACCTCCGCAAATTAAAAAATTTATATTATATCATTTACACGTTAAATAATGTAATATTAGAAAAAATTATTTTAATATTTAAGAAATTAAATATAACAAGCAATTATATATATAAATATTGTCCTCATAACATCGGATGATCAAACATTTCCTCTTTTTCTATAACAGTTTGAAAAGAACGTAGAGTGAAAAAGAACAAATTTGTAAGCAATGATAAATGACAAATAATCGATTATCGGTATTGAATATCTATGAAAAAGTGGTTTTTTACAAGCAGTCTTGACAGGATTACATCTATCGCAGTATAACGCTGTCAGCGTGCTTCTCAGAGAAAATTTCTATCCGCTCAATATAAAAGTTTCTCGTGAATTTATAATTTTTTTCTCGCAGATCCCGGTTTCAATATTACTAACACGACGCTACAAATTTGCTGGAACTTTTACAATGTCCGGAAAACGCGTCATGTAAAATCCTTTTTTACAAAACAGTTTTGAAAAATTGTACAACAATTTTTACAAGCAATAAATTGTCAATTATGACACTTATTAAACATTTTTACAATAAATAGTTATAATAATTAAATAAATAAAAAATCTTTCAAGGATATTTTATTATTATCCAATTATTCAAATATTTTTTATGCTGTAAAATATTTTTACTCTAAATAAGGCAAAATAATTATTAAAGTGGTATATCGGTGAGCGATATTAATAATCTTTATTTCCGTTTAATTGTTCAAACATTTTTATATTTTGGAGTATATTCAACCAAAACAAAACATTTCAAATTACAAAAATAATATCTATATATAAGAACGATATTTATAAATTTAAATTATAATCAAGAGATGCCTTCAAAATATTTGAAATCATCGTTTTATTACATCAGTGTCGTTATTGATTGAATTATTTTGGAAATGTGAAATTTCTACATAACTTTCACGAAGAAAGAGAATGCTTCTCGTACAATTTTTTCAAATCTTGACATTTTTTTATATTTTAACAAATAGGCGCCTAAAAATCTGTTAAAGTAAAGTATTAAAATTGAACGAACATCTCACGCCTTATTCTCGACATTCAAGCTTAATTTGCAACAAAATTTTGATTTTTAATTTATAATAAAAAATTAAATAATCATAAGGTTCAATATGTATAAAACACTATAAATAATAAAAGGACATAGAACCATTATTATAACGAATATATTTAATTACAAAAAATATAACATCACAAACGTTTCGACTCCGATCGGGTCATTTTCAATGCAAAACAACTTTATTATAAAAAATCAGTCACATTGGTAAAATTTTAAAAAATATATAATAAAAATAATGATAACTTATCCTAATGTCGCTAGCATAATATTATCATAAAAAATTAATTGTAACGTTTCCTAATGACTCAAGAATAATCTTGTCATTAATATGAGAAGAGTAAATAATCCAATGTCTTAAATAACGGTTGCATTTGTAAAACCTCCAAGAAACGAATAAATTAATAATAACATCTCCTGTGTCGTGAGCATAATCATGTCGTTCTATGTAAAAAGTGTAAATTGTCCAATTTTGAAATTCATGTTTAACTTGCAAATACGAACGTATCTAGGAAAAATTATTTAATATATAAAACACCCTTCAAAAGATGTAACAGAAAGTTATTTTACCTTGTCAGATGAATATAAAAAACTAGTGATGTATTAAATATCCTTTTGTGAATACATTTTATAATATTTAATCTATTTTGCACTTGTGAAAGCAACCGCTCTTAAACACGTCAGACAACATAATGTACAGGCAGAAAGTCGAGAGAGGACAAGAACAGTGACAAATTAAGAGCTGTAGAGGGAAAGTATCATGTTAGTATACGAATCGGGCAATAACTCCGTATCGTTTTGTCCGTTTATGCCGTGTGTTTGTTTCTTAATATGGATCATCTCAGAAATTAATCGTTTTCTGTAGGAAGGTTCCATGTCCAATATTTTCACATTATTCCATTTGAAATCATGATTCGTTTCAATTCTGTGATTAGTAACAACTGATGGCGATTTTGAACCTTTATTAATGTCCGAGACATGTTCCTTTATCCTTGTTCTTAATTGTCTTTTCGTTTGGCCTACATAGCGAACATCACAATTCTCACAAGATATTTTATACACTACATTCTGATTCTGTGTATGTTCTAATTTGTCTTTGCCTCTTTATATGTAGTCTTTAAGTGTGTTGGGGATAGTGTGCGCCAGTTTACAATCTACAACATTAGCTATAGGTTTAAATCTCTCAGAAATCGAACACAAGAATTCACAGAATTCACAAATGAAATAGCGAAAAATTTATTTAAAGAAGTATTATTATTATTCATATTATTATTGTTGATATGGTATTTTATTCTATTGTGAATTGTTGAAAAAATGAATTTTGAAGAGGGTATCCGTTGTTCAAAAATATATTAACAGCATTAATCAAATTATTTTGTTGGAAAGTAGGATGGCACAGACGAACTATTTTATCAATAACATTATATATGACTCCTCTTTTATGACAAACCAGATGTTGAAAATGAAAACTAAGGAATCTGCCAGAAAAAGTAGCTTTGTGATAACCATCAAATATCATGTAACAATCATTAATAATAATATAAGTGTCTAAAAAACTTATTTTCCCATCCTTGCCAACCTCCATAATAAACTGTAATCTTGCGTGTAATAAATTAAAAATGCTTAAAATGTCATTAATGCTTTCAGCTGGGGCTGCTAATATAATGTCGTCTACGTATCTGTAATAAAAAGATAACTGAACAGGCAATAACCCAATAACAATTTCTTCAAAATCCTGCATAACCAGCTATCTGCTACGATAGGTGATAATGGGGATCCCATAGGAGAGTTCCAAAAATTTATTTATAAAATATACCATTAAAAATAAAAACTGTCGAATTTAATATCAATCTAAATGCAATCATGAATTCATCTAATGTAATTTTTGTCCTCCTAGATATGGATTCCCATCTCCTAACAACACTATCAGATGCCAAATCTGTAGGTATGTTAGTGAACAATGACACCACATCTAGTGAAACAAATGATGAGTTAGGTTCAAGTTTAATATTTTTTAATTTTTCAATTAAGTCAAAACTATTTTTTATTATTTATTATTTATAGTGTTTTATATTTTATTATTTATAGTGTTTTATAATAAAAAAATTTTATTACTTCGACAAAAAAATGTATTAACTGACTGATTTCAAATTTATATTTAATGCGTTTACTTTCTGGAACACTCCATATTACTCATCAAGAAGAATAGCGATTGTACGATCTAAATACATGTCATCAGATGACTGCATCGATGACTGTCACACAAACGAATGGACAAATTATGCATATTGCGAAATATTCTGAATTGTAAAAATGTTTCACGACAATGCGCAGTTGTGTGTGAACAATAAAACATTCCACATCGAGCTCCACCCATATGTGGTACTATATAAGGTATATTACATACGCATAAACTATAAAGACTGTTCTTCGTCAATTACATATTAATAATGATGATCTCGACGAGTTTTAGATTTCTTCGGGATTACACTTTATTGCGCTCTTCGCATATGATTCCGTCACTGCTGAGTATAGTTTTAATTGCAAACATATTTATTCTTTGATACTGAATCTTCTCAATTATTTTATTTTTAAATAAGTGCAGGATTCAACTCGTATACGTATTACAAGCAACAACTTGTGTGTGTAATTGTTCATAACATAAACATTTTATAAATTAACTAACAAGAGAATGAACAAAAACGATTGTTCATCTTTTTTCAAGTTTTTATTACAATTTTTAGATTAAATTTTTTATCTATTTAAATTTACATAATTTTTTTCTATTTAAATTCCGAAATTCATTTATAATGTCTCATCTTCTTTTGCCTCTTTTTTTCGTTAAAAAATTTTAATGGCATCGCGGAATTTCATTTCAAACTTATCTCATGAAAGTCTCGGACACTTGAACAGCTACAGCCACAAAAAGTCATCGTCCGTCGCTTGTCGGTTATCACAATGCGACATGCCAAAGCGCACGTGCACAAAGTCGGTGATAATGAGGTGTGAAAACGATCCAACCTTCTCCCTCGCGGTATAGCTGGATGGTGTATATCAAGTATCCCTTTAATGGCGATCCCAGCGAGAGGCAGAAGAATCGACACCGTCCAATATCCATGATTTACGATTCCCGCGAGCTCTCGTCGGTCACGAATTTGCGGCGAGTAAAAAAGAAGTGAGGATGGAGAAAAGTGAGAAGGACGAGATAAAAAGGCGAATCTCGCGTAAAAAAAGGTAGCGGACCGGTGTGGTCTCTCGAGATAACGGGTTGCTCAAACATTTGCATCGTCACTGACGATGAATCACGGCGTGCCGCGAAACGCGTCGTCCCGTCCCGCGCGTTACATCCCGACAGGGCGAGAAAATAGCCGGATGGGGGCATTGTTTTGTTGTGTCTAATAGGAGCATAAAGAGGCGTTCTTATCGCGTTCCACGAATCCTGTCGTACTATTAAAATCGGCTTTATTGTAATTAGAATCGTAACGATCGCGAATTATGGATATTGCCGGCTCCCTCTGCATCCTGTCGTTGGCACGAGTCCTTCGATCGATCCCTCGAGAAGAGAAACGGAAGTAAATGGACGGGAAAGCAGAGAAATAGGAAAAATAAAAGAGCTGAAAATTGAGTAACTCGATTATGCAAATTTCATTCTCGGGATGAAAATTGTTTCGCGTTTTTAAGCGTGACGCCTAATTGCAATGACATGCAATTTCGCCTTATTTATCTCATTTTCTGTATCATTCATTTGCTGCAACAATGACATGATGCAACTAAAAAAATTGTGATTTTTTGTACAGCTCAAAAATGAACGGGAACATAAGAAAAAAGAAAAAAACACCTTAAACATATTTTTATTCCTCTACAATCATTTGTTTATTACATCTCACAATTGCATTTCAAAATTAAAATCCCAAAATTTTTATGATTCAATGCATACAAACACATTTTCTGGAAAATTTCATTTTTTATCTACTGTTTTATGTACCGTTGTACATATCAATCAAATAAATGATACAGAGAACTTTATTCCTTTCATCTTATATGTATAAAATATTCTTCTTTTGTTCCAAGTTTTTCTACATATGCGATTTTATCTTTAAA
This sequence comes from Trachymyrmex cornetzi, assembly GCF_001594075.2. Lineage (NCBI taxonomy): Eukaryota > Metazoa > Arthropoda > Insecta > Hymenoptera > Formicidae > Trachymyrmex > Trachymyrmex cornetzi. The sequence continues at coordinate 238,288 of NW_017298142.1, forward strand.
CACGTTAAACGCATCTAAAGAATTATCTTACTCACCGATCGACTAATCATTCACATTCCTCGCTTAATGTTTTTCTTTGCTTTATGTTCGTTACATAATTACGATCGTAAATTATTGCATGAAGGATATACACAAAGTTCTTTTGTAGTTTCTATGTACGTTTGTATCGAATTATTAAGAACGTATATATACATATAATCAATAAGAACATTTCGTATACTCGCCATTTTTAAGCTTATCATAGCGATGTTCTAGATAGTTTTTGTCTTTCCTCAAAGTCTTATTTTCTTATACATTAATTAAAGACATCATTACAAAGAAAAAGATCTAGATCTAAATATTTCACTTTACATTTATATATGTATATATTATCGTCATTACGCAACTACAAGTATAGTCGAGAGAGGAAGAGAGAAGAAAAATAGTTTTTTTTCCATATTTGTCATTGTTTTGCTGTGCTTTAAGAAAACATATGCGTCTCTAGCAACCGTTATGATAATTTATCGCATACAGGGACACTCACGTTCATAAAAACATTGAGAAAATGATTTTTTTGCTAAATCAGACATGATAATTATGATGTTGAAGCATAGTTTTATAGTTTTATTGAAAGAACTGGTTTAATTAAAAATTGTTTCGAGGTAACGGATTGAGTGGAACACACACCGATGAGACGTATAAAAATGTTAGTACGTAAACGGAGTCACTTTGAGAGCCACTGAAAGTAAGTATTGTACTATAAAATAGAAGCAAACGGAAATATTTTATTTGTTTGCTGTAGTTTACATCGGCGATTGTGAGGTAAACGTGTCCGATGAAATCTATAAGGACCGAACACACTACAACTGAATTTATCGTCTAATTATCGCAAGATCATTAAACTTATGCAAAGTCGTCCAAAACTTTCTTTAATAAAAATATATCGCGGTAATTTTGGTTAACACTGGCGATTCATAACATAGGTAACACGCATGCCGTAAATTCTGAGAGCATAATTATGATTTGTGCGTGTGTGCGTTTGTGTATCTATGAAGAAAACATGAGTGCTTTGAAAATTTGCTCAACCTGATTAACTGTATTTGTGCGTCATAAATACAAATATTAATTAAATATATCATCACATATAGAAATCTATACATATATGTATGTAGGAAAATCAAAATATGGAGAAAATTTGTAATGTTAAAATGTGATGAGAATGATCTTGTATTAAAAGTCTGTCACATATAGCAATCTTATTCACATATATTACATTTACTATTATTATATAATAAAGTTGAAAGAGAAGAATAATTTTAATAAGCTCTATTATATTCAACGATAAAATCAAATAAGTTTTAATAATACTTGAAACGCGAAAAACGATATTCATTGTCATTAGTCATATAACGATGTATCAGTCGTAAAAAATCCACATAGGTTTATCTTATCTTAATTCAACGAAGAAATCTGAGAAGAAGGAAGAATAAAAGATTAAAATTAGCTGACTCTTGAAGACCATAATTTGCGTTTTATTTAACTTCAAGGAGGTATGACTAGCGGAAGTCAAAATCGCTTTTCTGTCGCTCAATTTATTTCATAATTTTTTCTTTTTAAAAAAGAAAAAAGATCAAATAATATAATAAAAATTAGCAGAGTTAAATAATAGATATCAAAATATTTAGCATAATTATAATTAGAATGCAATTTAACACACACACACACACATTTTTTTTTATCTCTCTCTCTCTTTTTTGAAAACTATATATATTAAATCTTCGTGTCATTAAATAATATTATTTTTGTAAAATAAAATTAACAGTCAACATCAGTCAATGTAATTAACATTTAATTTAAATTATATTATTTTAAAATATTCTAATAATATTACCAAGTAAGAAATAATATTAAATTTACGCATATTTCGGCGAAACGTATTTCTTCTCTTCTGTTTGATCGTAGAAAAATGATCTGATGATTTCATGTACCCAGAAAAGAGTGACATCTTGAAAAAAACTCTTACAAAAATAAATTTCATCAATTTGCTTATTTCTGTAGAACAATAACTGAATCTTGTAAACTGTCGCAACAGTTTCCATGGGAATTCATTCAAGCGGTTACGTAGGAAAAAATACGCGAATCATAAATACATATTTAATATTTTATATCATCTAAAGTCTATTCTATTGTACAATTGCGTAAGCTATAGTTGTAAATGGTTATAATTGCAAGAATTGACCGTAAGAATCACAAAATATGAAAAGAATATTCGATTGTGATTGGTCAATTCTTTTATCACTACAACCACTTATAACTATGCTTACGCAATTGTAGAATATGCTAAAAAGTCTTACAGCATCCTTTGAAAATAAATTAATTAATAAAACGTAAAAAATATGTTAAAATAGATATTTTCGAATTAAGTAATTCTAAAATTTGATCATTTGTTAAGTAATTCTATAATTTCAATTGATAATTAATTATTTATTCAGTTGTAATAAATATTTGTAAATGAATTATAACATAATTATCAAGATTTAATTGTAGTAAACAAAGACAGTGAAATTATTAATAGTTGCTATTATACATAATACATAATTAATACAAAATATTTCATTGATATATTACTGTATTTTTATTCTTATATTTATCATTAAATTAATGTGACGTATAATTTATGTCATTACTAAATAGAGTTCGTAATGTTAAAATGTGATAAGAATAAATTTCTTTGTGATAATTTCTCTATATATATAGCGATACTTTTAATTCTCACTCATCAAGAATGCGTAATTAAGAAGCACGGTTTAATTAAGTGAAGTCCATTATTAGGTTTATCCCGTTTAAAGTTCCCGTTTTCTGGAGCTAAGTTCATCATGCCTTTGAAGCCAGAAATCTTCGTGGTATATATCCACTTTAGTCGGCACGCAGACGGATGCGAGTTCGTGGTTGAAAAAAAACACGAGGTTTAATTAAATTCCGTGGATTGCTTTCGTGCCGTAGCGTTTCGGGTCGGTGCATTTTGTGACTGCAACGAGAATCCTCACAGTACAAGCCCCTGCTTCAGAACTACTACGTCGTTAATAGCAAAGGCAAATTAATCCCTACGCACTGTCAAATTTGCTGAAAATGTGAATGTACCCTTTAAAATAAATTTAAAATCAACACACAATTCTCTAAATGTTGAAAAATATATCTCGACATATTTTTTTAAAACATTTTGAGATTCCTATATAATTTCAACTTACTGTAATATAAAAAAAACAGTAATCGACATACAGCGTCCAACAGCGCCTATTATCACGCTCGATTGTTGAATAATAATCGTTAAACATAATCTTTCGTTAGGATTTCGTCAGGATAAGTATTTTACGTTTCATATGTATAATCATTATACATATATGCGGTGCGCAGTGCACGTCAATCGAGTTCATCTCTATCGCTCCGAACTCTTTTGCCATTCATATTTGCGCAACGCACCCTTGAACTTAATCTTCGCGATTGTAAACCGAGGTCGGGATTACACGATGTAAATTTATGAATAATCAATGACCCTCGAGTATAACTGGTTTATTCGAAACGCTATTCTATCAAAAGCAAAATTTTATACGGAGTGTCTCGTAAAACATCATCTATAAGACTATTTAAATTTAAGAAATTCAATATGAATTTTTCCTCGATTATATCAAGACATAAATAATTTTGAAGTAAGAAAAAAGATCAGTAATTATTTGCATATTGTTATTTTTTTAAACTTAATAAAATTATAAATTTTATTTGAAAGTGTGTGTGTACATGTAAAAGAATTTTTATTTAAGACTCAAAAATAGAAATAGTAATGTTCTGTCTATAATAATATTTTTTATACGATATAATATTAATATAATTCACACAACAATTTTAGCATTCGATATAAGATGTATAAGGAAAATTACGCTTGAAAATTAATCAAGAATGTATAAATGAAGCAATCGTCGATAGTAGAATACGACACATATCGCGAAATACGAATTTAAGTCTTAATTTAAGAGTTTTAATCCTCCAATGCCATAGCTAATCCTTTATTGATCTACTCTTTCATTCTTGATATTCGCAATATGCACTATCGACGGTAAATATCATGAATTGATAATAATTCTGATATTAAGTATAAATCAAAATGAATGAGTCTAGGCTTTTGGAGAATTTAATAAATATGCATAGTACTGTAGATATTTTAAATTTTTAATGAATTCCTATGATGCATGCGTCATCGATCTTCCATTTTACAACCAGTTGTTAATATTTTACACGATAGAAACATGAAATTCAAATTATTAATTTCATATATATTAGAGTAAAATCACTAGTAATGGATCACTCTTTAAAATCACTATTTAATAGTTATGATTGATCATAAAGATTACATATTATATGGATGATTTTATTTTATTTCATTACTGTTTTAATTTGAATTAAATAAAGTAATGACAATTATCCACAATTAAATCTCATGTACTAATTGCGGATCAATTTATCAAATGCTTTAGCCTTTTTGGTAGCGTTACTACATCCCATAAGAATAATAAAAATGATATGCGCATGCATACCTTAGTATATATAACGAAATTATAATTAATGTTCCACATCTAGTTCTAAAGTCTAATTGCGAATAATAATGCAATTTTAACATATTCAAGTTAATTTAAAATTAGTGACAATTAAAAATTAATGATAATTTTCAAAGTTGTTGAAAATTAAACGTTTAGCAATAAAAAATAGTTAAATTATGAATAGTAACACTTTTTACATATAATATATACATGTATACTATTTTATGATCTATTTTGATACTTAAAACAAATAAATCTTTTCAAGATGGCATCATTTGTAAGATTTGACAAGTTTTTAAACATTTTTATAATAAATGTACGCAATAAAAGTATCGTTATAATATAGTGATTAAACAACACTCGCGGACACATTTAATCTTAACTGAGCATAACATTGATTTTTTCCATGAAATCTAAAGATGAAATCACACAATGCTCGATTTCTTAAATGATAACATGTACAGTCATGTCTGCTCTGAATATACTAGAAGTATACTAGAATTCGTTCATACATGGAGCACTGCTTGCTGCATATACATGATTTTTATATTTATTATTATGGATTACTTTATAGCTTATTTCCTTGCATGTACCAATCAAAAGAAACAATTGCTAATTTATTTGTCAAACGTCAGATTGTATGCATCAAAGCAAGCATAGCAGCATGCATGCATGCTTATCATTCAAGAAATCGAACATCGTGTGATTTCATCTTAATGCTGTTTACTACCTACTATAAAAGCTATAAGGCAATTTATATAATATTACACTTTGAATAAATTTTTAAAGATATATATACTCTCTCGTTAGTTAACCTCGCAAATTTAATTAGTTAATGACATCAATAAAATGTGTAGGGCTATTCCTAATAAATTAAATTCAATTGACACTTGAAAAAGATAAAACAAATGCTAAAGAATCTTGTAATATGTACATTTTTTTTGTAATGAAAAATACTGTAATTATGTAAATATAAAGTGATCCGGAATTAGTGCCTGATCCACATCTAGTGGTTTTATCCTATCTGTTGACTCGACTTAGCAGATTAAAAATATGTCATGTTGAAAAACTGAAAGATAAATTGACTGCCTGAATTTGAAAATGGGATTGATTTACGATTGGTGCTTGTCACATTAATACGCAAGAAGAGGATCGGTGAAAATCTGGGGCGGTTGCAATTCGCGTTCTCGATTGAAAATAAAAAGGTGGACGAGTACACGTCCGCCGCAGTTCTCTCGCGTATCGACAGGCCAGATGCAGCGACGACCGCAACAATACCGAACTCGTTATTTTCCTTCACTGGTGAAGATTAATTCGACCGCGGATGATCTGCATCCGCGATTCGCGGAATTAATTTGAAGTTCGATGAGATAACGAGATTATTTAGAGTGGGCGGAAGAAGACTATCGCGTCAACAGTTTTTCCCCATGAGTGATAAATTTACAGGTAAGAGAAATCGTGATTCATGTGTAGTACGGACTATGAACTTCGATCGCGTCAATTCTTAATAAACAAAATTATAAATTAAAACTAATTATCAGCATGAATAACTCTAGTCCATGAATTTATACTTTGAAATCATTGCTTGAACAAATGTAATTGTTTTCGTAGTTTTTAAGGTATGAACGTGAATTTGTTTTCCAAATTTGGTTATCACGTCACAATTTTGAGAGAGAGAGAGAGAGAGAGAGAGAGAGAGAGAGAATTAACTATTAGTTTTAAAATGCTTTATGTAGTTTATGTTTCGGGATAATTTGTCATTTTCGAAATATTGCAATTAGAATATAGTTGTATAATATATTCTATTTTGACAATTCCATTTTTTTATTCAGTATGATCCGATTATGTCACACAAATACAAAAGCATTTACTTCCACATAGCATATAACTAATTACATCCCACAGAATTCTAGCTTTACGCGAAAGATAGAAAAAAATGACTTTTCTTTATACAGGGTATTTAGTAAGTTTTGCTAAAGCGCTCGTGTATAGATAGAGCGGACTAAACTAAGTCGAAAAATTCTCTACCATTTTGCAATTTTCGCAATAGTTAACAAGATATTAATTATTAAAAATTGCCGAATATTAGTCAATAAATTTTTACTTAAATATTGTAAACTTTACAGAAAAACTATAGGAGATGAAAATTGTTTATTTTCTTCTCATAGAACTCTAAGAATTTTTCCAGAATTTTTTATCAACTTCTTAGTACTGAATTTTCTTATTTTTCCATCATGACAAAATACGATATTTAAAAATTCTAAAAAAATTCTCAGAACTTTATAAGAAGAAAATAAAAAGAGAAAAAATAAACAATTTTTATCTCTCGTGATTTTTCTGTAAAGTTGATAGTATTTGAGTAAAAAATTATTGTAAACTAATATTCAGCGATTTTTAATAATTAATATCTCGTTAACTATTGCGAAAAGTGCAAAATAGTAGAGGACTTTTTGACTGAGTTTACTCCGCTCTATGTACACACAAGCGCTTTGTCAAAACTTACCAGACACACTGTACGTATTATATATAGAAAAAGAACATTAGTTTCAAATTTACTGTATTTAAAAAATGAAATATAACGAAATAAAATAAAATGCATTTTAAAGATAAAAGTTGATATTTTCACATGGCATTAACGACAAATGTACTGTCAGTGATATCATGAAAATTCTCAAGATAGTATGTTTTTTGCCTCGAGATTTTTCTCAAAATTATGATGGCTAAATTTAAAAAAAGATTCATGTTCAACAAGCGAACATACATAAAAAACAATTTATTAAAACAATTTTTTATCGCAGAGTATAATTAAAAGAGAATTTATGTACCTTTTTACGCTGTCGGAAATAAAGCGCAAACTAAAATGTAAGATTAAAGTTTAGCGCTTTATGGAACTTATGGAAGCTTATAAAGTCGATCTAGATTAATCAAACAAAGTATTTACAATATGCAAGATATTCGACAATTATATGTATTGTACACTCAAAAAAAAATAATTTTAATATTAGCAGAAACTGTTAAATCTTAGAGGATTTTATTCTTATATACGGCCTCAAGAGGAATCTTCTAAAATCAAGAAAATATGCTAAGCACAATATTCTTACAGTTAGAGTAATTTCGTCTTGCATCTGCAGTACGAATTTTACTGTTTTTAATATCGATTTCCTCTTGTATATAGATCATTTAATATTGTTTTAAGAGATATTATATATACTTTTGAGAAACGTTAATTAAAGAGTATTCACTTCAAAGATACCACGGGATTTGAGTCTATCGCCATGTTGTGATCCATTGTTGTCAATATTTCATGAACGGTAAGGTTAGCATTAGCAATGGATCACGACATAACGACGATAACTCGCAAACCCTTTGGCATCTTTGAAGATGTTATCTTTACTGCATTTTTTTCCAAATAAAAATACCTGCATCATATCTATAACGAGCAATGCACTGCGTGATAAATAGTACTTACGCTCATAGTACTATAAAAAGGCCCGTCTACAATACACGGAGTAAGAAGTAAGAGTAAGAAATTGACCAATCACAATCGAATGTGAGAAGAATAATCGACTGTGATTGGTCAATTTCTTATTCTTACTTCTTACTTCATGTATTGTATACGGGCCTTCATACACGCCAACGGCCAAAAAGCAGCGACAAGCAGCGACACACATATTGCTTTTCATGTTACTCATAAGAGGGCGTTCCGCTTTAAGTAAACATATTCCTCTTATAGCGTTTTCGGCCCGATCGGGTTTGCACCAACCTGGGTTGGATTAATCTTTCCTATTGGTTGATGTCACACGCTCTACCAATAGGGGAGCGCAAAACGCCATTAATCCAACCCAGGTTGGTGCAAACCCGGTCGGGCCGAAAACGCTATTAATACAAGAGGAAAACTGTTAGAATAATCTCCAATACATTTTTGATGAATAGTTCAGTGCATTGGAAGAGGAATACTCCTTTCTGTAAAAGTTTCTGCTTAGAATGTGAGGTTACAGGAAATTTCACTTTACAATTAGATTATCTGTTTTTGGGTGTAAAATTATCGTATGATATTACCAAAAATGATTCTTATAAATAAGCAATACATAATCTCGCGAACTTTTTTATATTACAAAGTTATAAACAATCTACTTGTGTTGACATCATGCTGCTCGCTGATATATCACTAAATAACTTGTTAATTATTAACCGTTAACAAACGGTTTAATTAATTTATTTATCGTGTGATTCTCGCGTATATTCATTTTCATCAACGAACTTGGCGCGATCGTTAATGCACGTACACAAAGCATATACCAATAGATGCATTCCCACGTACAAATTTAACGTGTGGACGTGCTCGTGTTACGTTAACGTTTCGTCTCTGCATCTGGGACGACGTTAGCGCGCGCGTGAATTCAGTCAGCGCTATCTAGACACATTATCGCGTCATTGTTCGTGCTGAAACGCGTCAGGCCGCATACACGCACCCACCGAAACATTATCTTTTCGTGCTCCGAAACTGTCTCGCCGCCGAGGAATATAGAATCGTAACGAATCCCTCGGCCCGGGAAAAACGGAAGAGCGATAACGAATACGACGGGGTTCCTCGTCGCAGAAGAGTATATTAGTACCTAAAGCGAAGTAAAAAATAGTCGCGCGATGATGTAATTACCGACCGAAGTAGAAACAGGAGTAGAAGGTGCAACAACGCACAGCTGCAAAGGAAATAAAAGATTTGCATTTCACATTTAAATGCAAGATACAATATCCGACATATCGATATAAGAAACAAAAAAACTGTGTGACGTGATATATTCGTCTCCGTTATGTTTCCGTTAAGTGTCGCGAGATTTATAATCATGCAAGTGAGATTCTGTATTCTCTTCATAATCGATGTACAGTGTTTCATTGAACTGGAAATTATATAAATTCACAAAAGGTATTATTATGCATGAAGATCTGCCTTGATCGAATATGATGTTTAATATCTCATCGGTCAATTTTCTCTTAATATTGTTTTATTTAAATGTTAGAATTGACTTAATTTTCTCTCTTGTGTTTTTAATGTTTTTCTTGCCTTCTAATTATATTTTATCCGCAACAAACGGTCCCCTCTATCAATTTTGTGGGTTGAATTATCGGATTTTTGTCCCGCGACTTTAGTTTTATCTGTAACTTAGGCCGGTATTCATAGTCGATTCTTATTTCAAGATCGTCTTAAGTAATGCCTTAAGACGCTAATGCAGCCTTCTGATTGGTTCATGACTTCTTAAGACCGTACTTAAGACGATCTTGAATATAAGATCTGACTATGAATACTGGTTAAAGTCGGGTCGAGTCAATAATCGAATACGCTATTAACTGTAGCGTTTTTTCGTTGTGCAACCAGAAGCAACCACGGCTAAGGCTATCTTCGTCTTCTGATCGCTGAAGACGAAGAT
>NW_017298142.1:248416-260421 GCF_001594075.2 Trachymyrmex cornetzi
AATACCGGCCATAGTCTTTTCAATAGAATGGCACGGTTTCAATGCCTGGATTTCACCCAACTATTATTTCGTTTAGTTATTGATAAGTTATTCTTATAATTAATATTAAGAATATTTATATTTAGACCGCATATGTGAGAACACAATCAATACTAGAAATTAAATGCCTATAATGGTCGAAGCTGGATCTTTAAATGCTTAAATAATTCAATCTTGAATTACTATATATACTATATATATACCATATTTGCAGTCTTTTGAACTGCGCATCGAATTGTTTTTTCTATAAACGCAATTAAACTACTTTAGTAATCGCAAGTTAAATTGACAAGCAATTTTAATAATTTGATGCTTAATCAGGCATTATATATTATAAAGATATTAATATGTCGAAAAACTATTAATAAATTTATTGTGAAAAATATTACCTCAAACAATTCGCGCAGTTTGAAAGACTATATAAATATGGTATATATGCAAGTATATACAGTAATTCAAGATTGAATTATTTAGGCATTTTATTTCTAGTATTGGTTACTCTTTTGTAATATACCAGCATTTTATGAAAATCAATTATATTTCCAAGATTCCTTGCCCGACCATTTAACATAAATTACTGCAACAATAAATTCAATACTTGAATTCTTTTCAAAATTAGAGACATAATATTCATAGTGGCTATAATTTTACGATGTTGGTTAAAATATTTTTAGCATAAATAGCTATGTTTGCATAAGGTATAATTATGCAAAATAGTTTATGACAGACATTCGGTCTACAGATTGTTGCATTAGTTATTATCATGGTGGAATTATAGAAGGTGTGTCATTCACGTGGATGCGCAGTAGCCTAAAAGTAGTGGGGAGTGGACAACCAATCATGGGGGGCCCATTCGATTAAAATCCAATATGGCTGTGTTTATTTCGGGGCACTGCGTGTTTAGCGTGTTATTATAACAGATCGACCGTGTGATCAATTATCGTGTAAAACTGACTGGATTTCATGTATTTCGCGTGGAAATTGTATCGTTCCTTCCAATGATTTCATGGAAGCAGCAAAAATCATGGATACTGAATTTCAATTATTTCACGGAGACTTTTTTAATACGCAGAACAACATTTTTGATACAACTGCGAAAGTAGGTCTGAAACTTCAGTACAAATTTCCGACGGAGGTAATCACATGTTTGGTGCGAACCAGATCGTATATTGGGTTGCGCAATGTAAATATGGAAATAAAAATAAATAATATAATAAGAAAACAAAGAAAAATAAAAAATATGTGCAATCGTATTTCTAATCAGTAATATTGTTACAGTTTGTAATATTTTATATTTTAATAGGTTAAAATAAAGATTTCATTGTTATTTTCACTTCTAATACTGTTTTTATTAATCATCTGCTGTGAACGTTTGAATTCCACGCGTATAGAATGGGCCCTACGTGATGATTGGTTGACAAAATATGTCCCCCCACTCTCTGCCGACATTATGCGCAACGACACACCTTCTATAATTCCACCATGGTTATTATGAGGTGTTTCTACGCATAATCACGCACGAGAGAAATATAAATCTATAAAACAGTAACGAATCTCTTCCATCCAAAACAGAGATATGTTTTATTTTTAATCAACAAATGTATATTTAGCATATCTAATTCTGAGAGTCAGCAATAAAAGTTGAAGTCATTTTGGTAAGTTAATTATGAATTCGCTGCATATTTTGAGTAAAATATGTGATTGTCTGGTCCTACGTTATATTTGCTCGAGAAGAACCTGTTTAAAGTAAATGTTGAATAGCAGCTGGATGAAGAGTGGACAGTATTTGTGCGGAGCAAATTAACTGATTATGACTGTATAGTCCAACGAAATTAAATTCATTAACTATACACAGTAGAGTGCGACAAAGCAGCGAAATTAATAACCGTTTGTGTTAAATTTAACGGCAAAAAATTAAAACACTGGAAGCATCATAAAGTTAATTAAAATTAAATCACGAATTTGCAATTACATATACATGCCGTATTCTCGATTTTTAAAAACGTCAATACTATCGCTCTATTTATAAGTTATTAAAGCAAATAATTGAATTATAAAAATAAATTATCAAATTAAATTACAAATTATACCAAAAAGCCTGTTAAAATAAATAAACTTTCTTTTGACGAAAGTTTTAACACAAAATTAGGTCACTAAGCGCTCTATACGTTAACGAGATTGTAAAAAGAAGTTAAAATAAACTATCCTGTTCTAAACTTTTGTCATCATTTTTCTCACGATTGAGATAAGAAGCTCTCAAGTTCATGAGAAAAAGCTTTTGTTAGCCTTTGGCGTGCAAAGATAATCCAAACAACGCATATTGACTTTGTTTTAAGAGGATTTATTCTTCCTAGGCATTTTTTGCTTATGAGCATATAAACACGGAGAAATGCTCTCATTGTCCATATTCTATATGTGAAATTAATTATGACAATACATAATTACTTCATTTGAAGCTTTGAAATTAATAATTAATATTGCGATTAACTGTAAAAGTATTGGCACATGTATAATAAAAGATATCGATTTAAGAAAAGAAATATAATAAAAAATTATTACAGCAGAATTTTCTGTCATAAATATTTTATAATATAAAATTTATACATATATTACGTTTAAATATTAATAAATTTACATTACTCATTTAAATATAAATAAAAAATATTTAAATATATAATGTCTTCTATTCTCTTCTCCTTTGGCAATATTCTGTATTACGTATGACACATCGGCATCTTTATTGTCGATTCCCGCGACGTTGATTAACTCTAATCTCAACGTACGTATATCTTTCTATTCGTGTCATGATGCGATCATCTAGAGAGAATGAATTCAGTTAACTTCAATTAAGGTTAACCATTGATTTCTAAAATAAAGGTCTATATAATTCTAATAATGCGTCAATCATTTCATAAATTGTATAAACTCGCTTGTTAAACCTAAATTAAACGACATTCCTGATTTGCTTTTCAATAATCATTTTTCAAGTAACGCAAATAGATGTTGGGTTGGAGAAAAAGTTCTGCAGAATTTTGATAGTTCAAAATTATATACAGAATATATTTGTTGCGAAATTTTCGACTATCTGACGTGAAAGTTTAAAGATTTTCGGAAAAAGTTCGTTTTTAAAAAATGTTCCTACGACTCTTTTTGTTATCAAGTTACGGATTAAATAAAAGAGCATTCTGATTTTGATTGCTCATATAACTCCGTTAAAATCATCGTACCGTAATTAATAAAACAGATTCTTAAAGCTGAAACGTTGTTCTATCAAGTGGTGTAATTGCCAATTTTTTTTCTAATAGAATATATGTATATTTGAGCTAAAAATGTGATATTACTGTCTTTTTTTCCATTGCACAGTGGTTATATATAAGGATAGTAATATCACATTTTTAACTCAAATTTCTATATATATTTTACATTTAAAAAATTAGCATAATACTCGATAACGTTTCAGCTTTAAGAATTTGTTTTTTTAATTGCAATACGATGATTTTTAATGGAGTTGTGAGCAATCAAAGTCAGAATGTTTCTTTTTATCTAACTCGCGAATAACTCAAGAACAAAAAATCGTAGAAACGTAGAAACGTTTTTAAAAAACGATTTTGTAAGAAAAACTCCAAACTTTTACGATACAGGTAGTCGAAAATTTTCGCAAATTTTTTTTGGCACGTGACAGACTCACAAAGTGAGAAGAAAAATTTCTCTTTTTTTAAGCTCGTTTTCTATATATAAAAATTACAAAACTAACGTAAATTAAAAAATATAGTAACCATTCGGAAGTAGAGACATGAAGCTTTAAAACCCTTTTTTTAAATTTAAATTTTCATCAGTTTTAATGAAAAAATTGTATACGGTAAGGTTGTCGAAATTGTACTGCTTTTCACTTAAAGGTTCATAACTCAGAAATTATGAAGAATATCCTTAAGTTTTTTACAGCATAGTAAATTGCACTTTTTTCCCTTTCTTATGTAATTTTTTTGCACTAATATAACGTTGAAAATGAGGATTTTTTTCAATATGGTGCGATTTTTGTAACAAGGAAATTCGTTGCTTAAATTGCACCATGCCAATGTTCCTCATTCAAAATATTACAATAATATAACGCAAAAAATTTTTAAATTAGGAAAGGAAAATTTAAAAATAAGAAAAGGAGAAAATTGTATTTTGTTATGTTGTTGAAAACTTATGAATATATTTTTTATGATTCCTGAAATACATGATAATTTCAAGAAGTAATTTAAGAAGTTTCTATGTGAAGCAAAATAAATACTTTGTAGGTTTACAATAAACATTTCATATAATAATAAATAGAATAAAAATATAAGAAATGTAAAAATATTAAGCAACGTACAATTTAAAAGGTTAGATTGTGGTACGATTTAAGAAATTACAGTATGGTGCGATTTAGGAAACTCTAGAGCATTTTTAAAACTTTTATTTATTTAACCTATAAACAAAAATGTAAAACAAACTTTGACCTTATTAATTTAATTTTAATAATATTCTAATCACACGACAAATGGTCAAGATTTAGGCTATTTAATTTATATTTTCTCTCTCTCTCTCTGTAATTCTGCTATAAGATACGTTGAAAAATATCAATGCTATCACGATTTTTTATTTATGTAAATAACAACACTCCTATTATGCTTGATGTCACAAATATAACGAAGTAGCGTCACAGTATCATATAGTTCTTAAATAACTCATAAGAAAGTATATAAATATAATAATTGATTTTTTTAAGCGAGGTAGTGCGATTTAGGAGCCGGTGCGATTTCAACAACTTTATCCTATATAATTTTTAGCTAACAAAATACCTTAGAACTTTTCCTCCAACCCAATACATTATTACGTGTTCTTATTTAAATATGTGGAATATAAGTTAGCACTTATTATGTATATTAATAGAAATAAGTCCTTCCTTTATAATCTGTGTTTTTTCGGCACAAACAAAATTTCACTTTTAATTTTTATTAATTGTTTACTAATGTGTGATATTGCTACTCCAACTTCGGATTAGAAATGTGTTTCAAGATCGATAAATAATTGGCACACAATTTGCTTGAACTGGAAATTGTACGAATTAACAAAAAATATTATTAGGCACGAAAAATCGTTTTAATCGACTGAATATGACATTTTCTATTCATGATAGTTAAATCATATTAATGGTTCATATACTAAATACACATACGTTTACATACATATATGTGTTTAGTAAATATTTACTTAGAATTATTTAAATAATTATTCATTAAAATTTATTTATTTTTTCATTGTAATTATTTCGATAGTTATATAATACATAATATTGTTTTAATGGTCAATAAAATTATTATTCTCAGATCTTCTAATCAAATTTTTAGATATATGCTTGAGCAAAATCGTTCTTTCTATGTATGAACTTCATATTTATTCATTGTAAATAAATGCTTATCTGCGATTTTTTCATAGTTTTCTATAAAAAATTAGTCTCCAAACTTGCATTCTTATTTTTTTCAGAACGTACAGAGGAATATACATAAATGTTAAATTGCGATTCCGGCTTCGGCTTTAGACTTTAGGCTTTAGACTTTACACAAGCGACGTGACGGTGGGTGGTAACGGCTCGCAATTGCGTGGAGGGAGAAAACGGCTACTTGGCAGGGGAATAATAACGACGACCGGACTGACACACACGAGGCGTGCAAAGAGCCGTCGGAGACGTGAGGCTTTATAAATCGCGAGGATGTACATCGAAGCAGTGACACCTCGGCTGACGACGGTGAAAAACGCGCGGCCGCGATCGACTAGGAACGGCGAACACATTTTTCACACTTGAGCATCGTGAGTATCGTATCCGTGGATTAAAGATGCGGCGCAAAAGTTTCTAACAAATGACATCGGAAAGTTTCCCACTGATGATCAACGATCGTTCGTCCTGTATATTTTTCGCGAAAAGATGGTAAAAGATTCCTCCCTTCTTCCTGGGAGAGATTGAAATCTTGATTCAAAGGGTAGTTCGATCGCGATTAATTTACTACGCTTTCTAAGTTTTTTCTTTGTTTTATCGGCTTCTTGTCGAGATGATCCAAGGTATTTGAAATAACGAATCTCCCAAAGGTTTCTGAAACATCAAGAACGATATCGACATTTTGGCACAAATAAACATTTCGTTCGTCATATTGCCACACTTTAACCGTGTAAGGTCGATCGTTCACGTCGGAACCATTCAATCGGTTACCTTCTCCGGAAACAGATCGACCGGAACTCGCCGCCTCGAGGAAGATTGCGAGATTCTTCGACACGACTAGTCGATGCGCTTCCAGCTGCAGTAGCATCGATCGTTGCAAATTGGATTGCCGTTAAGACTCGAGCGACGGAGACCACCTTGGAGTCGAGCAGACTTGTTCAGTGTCGACGGTATTAGCGCGAAATTTCCAGAGAGAATTTCGGAGTTCAGAGCATTTGCGACTTAATTTGCCATTGGAGAAGCGCACGTCTAACACCTGGGATGTGCCATAAATGAGCGTGACTGAGAGGAAGAAGGGTATGCGAACTGCACTTGTTAGCAGGGCTTGTAACGAGAGTCAGTGATATCTTAACAAGGTAAGTACGAATTCTTTGACGCAAGAATAATAACATATGCATTGATAAAAAAAGTGATACAAGTAAAAAGTTAATACTTTTGAGATAATGAAAGAAAATCGAACCTAAAGACTAATATATTTTTATGAAAAAACAACACATTTGTAACTCATTATTGTTTGTATGAAAAAGTATTACAACACTAATAAAGGAATGAAATTTACGCTATACTAGGATTGCAGTGTTTGTATTTTGAAAATTTATGTCATAGCTTTAAAGAATACGTTATAATTAAAAGTATAACTTGGAAAGAAAGTGAAGTTTTAAAAATTGCATATTCATTATCCTAATTAAGACGTTTAAAAAAAATTCAGAATTTTTAAAATACTCTACTAAAAAATTATTAATTTTGAGATATGTCATTTTTCTATTGAAGTAGTGCGATGTACTGAGATATGAATTAAAGTAAAGTAAGCTTCTATTTGATTACAGAAGAATATAAAATAGCATTTTAAAACAATAATATGCAAACTGTATGTCTATAAATCTTCTTCTTAGTAATAAACGGTTTAAAAATACATATATTTTATCTCTTTTTGCCGCTTCAACTGAAAATAGAATTAATTCTTTTAATTGATTATTTCTTTTTATTATATTCTTCGCGATTGTAAGCCCGATATATGATGATGATAGCACATGCAGTTGTCAGGGATGATTTTACTTTGGAAAGATCTAATAATCTCTATAATCAGACAAGTCCCATATGATTGCATATAATTAAACGTGGCCTCATTGATAGTCGCACAGGAATTTATATGGGGCACTTTAATTACGTTATCGTAAATGAAGATCAATTGAAAATCCTATTAAGGCATTATGCAAATTTAATAACTGTTAATTAACAGGTTACTATGAAATTTCGGTATGTAGCCACATACGATAGTCCTGCTGATGTAATTATCGATATTTGATTGTTTTGAAATAACCAATTAAGGAATTTTTTTCAAATATTTATATGTTTTTCATTGCACAATATAAGAGATCTCGACGTAAATTAACTCTTAAACACCACCGTGGGTTACGGTAACCCAGTCCGTTTGAAAAAACACGTGGCGTTTATGAATGATCAGAAGTGTGGAGTGGAAACAAGGGGAGAAAAAACTTTCGCATACCTACTACAAATCTCCCGTCTGGCAACCTCAGCGTGCACGAACCAGTCGAGATAGAACGCCATGAACTTACTGTGTGTTGTTATTACGTTTTTTTTTTCGAAATCAAATTGTAAGTAAATATAATATACGAACAAGATCAAATTCAAATGCGAATTCAAATCGAAGCATTCATCAAACACAGACATTCCAGAAAATCAAGATCCGCGCGATATATTAGCTGTAAACAAAATAGAAAAACAAAGAAGATGTTCATTCTGTCCAGGGGCTTTAGATAGGAAAACTTATTACATATGCTTGCAGTGCCAACAGCCAATGTATAGGGGAACATCGCAAAAATTTGTTTCGCCTGTTCCACGCAAATCAATGAATAATTTCATTTGTATATTTAGATGTCATATAATAAAGACTTTTGCACTAATTTTATCGTATTACTTGAAAATCACCCAAATTCAATCTCGTTGAATAAATATATTGTTTAGGATAATTCGTAATAATGTATTTTTTTTCTTAAAATACAACTTAATATGTTTCGATTTCTGTAAATTAAAACCTTGTATTCATTTTTTTGGAAAATAACTAATTTATTTAAAAAACAACGATTTTTTTTTAATTAAAAAAAATTTTTTTCTTCCTTTTTTTCAAAATATCTTGGTTTTTGGAAGTTTTATGATATTCTTATATCTATATATTCTTTTTCCTTACTGTCTGTTGTATCGATTAAAAAAAAAGAAGTTACAATTGATGCATTAGATCCCGAGATAAAAGCAAAAAAAGACTCCAAGGTTACCGTAACTCATATGTGATGAAATCAGGTAGCGAAAATAGTGTGGTGTTCAAGGGTTAATAAGGGAATGCATTGATACTTATTTTTTTAGGATTATCCGACGCATGATAAAGCATGATAAAAAGTGCACTGTAAAAGGAACGAACACATTTAAAATCGCTAGTTTTATATATTATTCTCCTTAACTATCTCTTAACTACAGAATCGTATAATTCAATATCATACACAGTAAAAAAATTTGTGTATTTGTGTTAGAAACGGTCCACTCACGTTTGTGTTAACAGTTTGTGTTGAATTTTTTAACATATTCGAGTGTTAATTTAACATAATGTGATTGTTATTCAAAGATTTTTTGTGAAATTAATATTCAATGTTTTTTAGTGTCAAAATAACACAATTTATGAGTAAATGAACAAGTAACATAAAAAAATAATGTGTTTTAAAACGTAAATTCTAAAAAAGCAAATGAATAAAATCCGTGTTAATTTAACATATCATAAATGTTAATTTTCTGACAAAAAATATGCTTTCACGGTTCGTTTACAAACAGTGTCGATGTTATCTTTCTTTGTAGTTATTCTCTTACATAATATTTGTGTTACCTTCTAACATATGCATCTTGTGTAAAATTAACTCAAAAATTTGAGTGAACCGTTTGGGACATGCGATTTATGTTACATTCAACACATTTTTTCCAACTGTGTAATATTTTTCCAAAACAAAATTATAACTCATATAAATAGTCAACTTTTAAAAGAATTAAATATCCTATTTTCACATAACGTGCAATTTTTCTATTGCAAATTTATTGAGACATTTGAGGCTATGGATTTATTTAAATAGATTTGTATACATTATATACAATCTATTCAAATTTCATATTATAAGTAATAATCGAGCAACAACTTTTTTCTTATTATTTGTCATGCTTCTTATTATTCAATCACATAAATTTTTTCAATATCCTGCATGTGATAAGATTAATTCATTGTTTTCAATTTATACTCGTGTGATGAATGTTATAAATATTTGAAAAAAAAACTAAAAATAAAACATGCAGGTAAGAATGTTGAAAATTAAATCAAGCCATAGTACATTAAAATTAATTATGTAAAGCCATTGCTAAAATAACACATAATATTCAATAAAAATTGCATTTTAATTTTACATTACAAATGAGAAAAAAAACTTATGAGTTGGAAGAGTATAATAAATTCCTAGAAGAAGTTTCCAGTTGTATGCCAGGTGTATCATTACTGATTATTACCTAATTTAATAGCCGACAATTACTCGCCTATCTCATTTTCAATATAAGCTAACTTCCGCCTCGATTGATCGCACCGATGCTATATTCGCAGTATGCAATTATCGCTAATCAGTAATTCACAGAAAAACAAAAAAGATCCGCGCGAGGCTATTGCTCCTTATCGGTTTGTCGATCCATGAAAAAAAAGTTTGTTTATTGAAATATTATCGATATGACATTATCGCATGCGCATGAGTGGGATTCTATATATAAATACGAATGCGTATAATTACGATAGTGGCTTTGCCTAAGGCGATAAATACATTCACATGTTGGAACGTTGTACGCGATTGAAAGCTGCAGCAACTTTATTAAGAAAAATCATAATTTCCACTTTTCCAGAGACCAATTCCTTCCACTATTCCCTTCTTCTGTTATATACAAATGTTAAATGTACATTTAAAGCTTTAATCAAGATTTAATTATGAAATTATCTACTTTATATGAAAATTTGAAATTTAAAATTTGATTCTGATTCTCTCTAAAGGTAAGATCAATAATTGTATTAATTGTATTAAATTTTACATTCAGAGATATATATTATTAGACTATATATTTTTGTATCCAAGAAAAACACAAGTGATTTAAAACGAACGGAATAATCTTTATATAAATCATAGATTGGTATGCTTTGCTTTTACGGGAATCTGAAGGCAGGAATTGGTCGTTTATTTTTCATACGCAAAAAAATATACATGGCTACGATGAATACAGCAATGATCTCATGAATGCTTGACACGTTCGTTTCCATGCCAGTGGATGCTATTAAGTCACAACGACGTTTCTGACTGTCATTGAGAGCATATGTCGTTACATTAGCAACGTGGAGCCCTGCTGACAAGGTCACGCGATTTAATCGTGGACTTGTGAAACGATTCCTTCGAGGTTGCGTCAACGAAGCATCGAAGCATCATCGTAATGTAACATAAATACTGTTACAGATCTCGAGTGTCAATCATTTGTAATCAACGCATTGATTAAAGTATTTGCTGTTGCGTTATAATTTATCAGACAAAGAATGTTAACGGAAAAATTTATTTTGTCTCTCGTAAAATAATGAATGATTAGAGCAATTAGAAGTTCATGGTGAATCAAGGTTTGCATGTAATTAATGTTGCAAGATTAAAGCTAATAAAGTTATGAAATTAAATTTAATTATTGTGATAATTAGAACAAAATTCGTTAAAGAGTTCATCGTGTTATCGTAATATCTGAAATATTTTTCTTGCATTTATTATTAAAAATGTAATTGTTTGTTTACTTTATTATTAACTTTTTATTATTAAAAAGTTTGGAATTGTTATTATTAAAAATTCCAAACTTTTCAAATAAGATTACTTGAAACAATATAGTTAATAAAAACAATAAATAATTGCTAAAATTATAAATAATAAATTTATGTTTTTTATAAGAAAAGCTTAAATAAGAATTGAAAACTAAAGAATGCTAAAGAGAGTGCAAGCAAGTTCCACTAAATGATTTCGTATCAATATTTATTTACTTAATCCTAAGTAATACGTATACATATCTTAAATGTAGTGCCGTTTACTTCTACTCGCGAATCTGCTTCTCGAGACCTGCTCAAAAGTAGTATAACGATGAGGTCGAGTAGCATTTATCCTGATCCATCGTAATTTTGAGAAAATGGACAAAAGACTTGTCTTCTTTAACGTTTTGACGATATCTTTAAGAAATGCAAGTATAAATATCAATTTCTTCAGAAAAAAATCAAAAAAAATCATTAATCTACATTAATGACTTTTTTGGATTTTTTTTACTCGACCTCATCGTTATACTACTTTTGAGCGGGTCTCGAGAAGCAGATTCGCGAGTAGAAGTAAACGGCATTACACTTTAAGATACGTATACGTATTACTTAGGATTAAGTAAATAAATATTGATACTTGCATTTCTTAAAGATATCGTAAAAACGTTAAAGAACTTGATTCTTTTGTCCATTTTCTTAAAATTACGATGGATCAGGATAAATGCTACTCGACCTCATCGTTATATTACTTTTGAGCGGGTCTCGAGATTCGCGAGCGAGCGCTACGCACGCGTTGAACGTTGAACCACGCGCGCGCATGCAGATTAACGGTGCATCGCGCGGCTTATCGACAGCCTGGCG
>NW_017298142.1:260588-273218 GCF_001594075.2 Trachymyrmex cornetzi
CCCTCCCCCCTTCCTCCACCTCTTCCGGGATGTACGCTTATCGATCAGGGAGTGCACCGTATAGCCTGGTAACGCGGTTACGTCACGTATATAAATGCTAAATATCCAAGCTTTGAGAAACATCGCCCTTTCTAACCGGAGACGATTTCGTGTTCACAAATTGCTTAGGCAATAATAGAAAGAAAATTCTATTTATATTATTGATCGAACGATTAAAATGTCTCTCCGTCAGTTTTAGTATATGCTAGACACAGTCCACAAAAAAATTAGGAAATCGCTGAAAAATCAACGTTGAAAAGGAGCAAATTCAAAATTATGTATTTTTGTGAAAAATGATCGCAAAGCGATATTTGTAAAAGCGTTTTAGAGCTTGAAACTTTAGTTTTCGAATATTTTCCGTGTCTCCGCAATGATTTCACTACAAAAGGCATTATTTTAAAATGAACTTTGAAAAATGGAAGACTAAACTTCAATTTTGATGACGTATACGGGAGAACAAAATTGTTTCAACAAATTTCTTCAATTTGTTGCATCGTAAAATATATTATATTATTTTCTCTTTAAAATGCTTTTCCAATCATTACGCTACGATTTTTTTCACCAACTAATAAGTTATAATGATTTAAAGTGAGTAGTGTATTTTTTCTTTAAAAACCTGTAGGTATCTCTCTACTGTCGCGTCTGTATTCTGCTGCAATAATTTAGCAGTCTTTCTACAAGTATTTTCCTGGCAAAAAAATGGAAGCGATTTAAAGATTTTACTTTTCTAAATTTACTATGCGTAATTGTTACATATGCATTCGTCATTCGACAATATCCAATCGTGATAATTCATGGCAACTTCACAACAGTTAAAATTTGTAATGTCATGAAGTTGTAACGTCACAAATTCATTGTCATGAAATTGTTATACGAATTATCACGATATTATTGTTGAATGACGAAATACATTCAAAACTTAAAATTTCAAGCTTTTTTTAAACATCGTTCTCTGCGACCATTTTTCAAAAATACGCAACTTTCAATTTTCTCTTTATTAGCGCTGATTTTAAATCATTTCTTAATTTTTGAACTTAAAAAAAGACAAGATAAATTAAAAATTTTAATTCACCGAATATGGAATAAAGTAAATTAGTATATATATGTGTGTATATGTTACATCAAGAAATAAATACTTATCATATACATAAATTAATGAAAGAGTAAGATTATTAGTAAGGTAATAAAAAAACGCGTGACAATGTCCGTGTAATAGAATTCACGTGCGCCAAGTGCAATTTGAAGCTAAAGCGCGAACGAAGCAAGACGCGGAAACATGTGTCCACACATGTGCATACTGCTGAGCAATGATATTCAAAATTTTCAATTTCCTCCATTGCATAAGCAGATTCTATTCACGTTATTTACTGCAGCTGTCAATACGTGCACGTGAAAACTTCCAAGAGATAGTTATCAAATAGTGAATAGAAAATCGCGAAACTAACATACGCTTCAACAATAAAATGTTTATACTTATATATTACGATAGAGAAGTTCATGTTATTTTATTATCATCGAAATACCATATGAATGGCATGAACAATAATGACAACTTTCCGTATCATAATACTTTTTTTTAGATATACATACATTTTTATGATTTAGTTGTAAATTTTAAGCACGAGATGCTTATACAATCTTTACCACCTAGGATTTGAGCTGTCACGCGTTTTCGAAACATTGTATCTTTCATTTTTATATATTGCTCTATCGCGCGAAAAGTTTTAGGGCCTGAGCACAATAGAGGGACAGGAATTAGATATTAAGATTTCAACCTATCAGAAAGTGATTACATCGGAATATACACGGTTTCTGAGAGGATGAAATCTTAATATCTAATTCTTATTCCTCTATTGTGCGCAGGCCCTTAGTGTAGATAATAACTGATATTTTCTCTTGCTAATACGAGAAATGTATTAACGTATAACGCGCGATCGACAGTTGGTCTTATACATGTTGCGTGCATTAGCAAACTCAAATTACTGTTTACGAACATCACAAAATAAATTCGTTTTATGCGCAAACTACATTTTCTCTCGCACTTAATCGATATATGTTTTCATCAACGCTATAAATCGCACTGTCTGGGCAAAATTACATTCGACTTTTAGGCAAATATGAATTTTCAGTAAACATCAAGCAATAATAATGCCAACCGATTGCGAACTGTATTTTCATTGTTATTGTCATAATCGAGTTATAATGAATTTTATACAATTGATACAATTCATACAAATTTTCAAAATACATAGATAAATGCATTTTCTGGAATTCACTCAAATTCGTTTAATTCACGAATTTCGTATTTATATATACATTGTGTATATATATTTCTAGATTATATATTATATATAATCTAGAAAAGATATTATTTTGTTGTTACTAAATAGAAACGAGGCATTTTGTACATATACTTTGGACGTCGCAGATCTGCCAGTTCGTGTGCGAAATATATATTTGATTAAATGCAAGTCACACAACGCTCGTCGATCTTTCAACGTTACGGGACTGCGTATACTGCATACATCTCCTAGATGACTTATTAATAACAATGCATAAATATTCTTATTATTAGCTACACATTTAGTAATGCTTTATATTACGTATGCTATAATGTATTTTATGAAAAACTTAAATTTTAAAAGCGAAATTATTATTAAAACTACATAACATTTACAAAACAATGTAACAAGAGAAATACAAGAATAGAACAATAAAAAATATTGTAAAAAATTGAAAATAATTTTAATATTTTTTACTAACAAACACAAAATGATTTAATATCATAGGCAATTTACAATCAATTTTATAAAAACAACGAAGTCATCTTTTCGTTATATTATTCATCCACAATTTTTTATAAAATCTGAGGAAATCTCGAAGAAATAGTCGAGAGAATGGTCATCAGGTGGCATAAATCAAGCCATAAAAATCTTTTTCGTTTTTATTTCGGAGTAATACCCGTAATTGTTAGACGA
This sequence comes from Trachymyrmex cornetzi, assembly GCF_001594075.2. Taxonomy (NCBI): domain Eukaryota; kingdom Metazoa; phylum Arthropoda; class Insecta; order Hymenoptera; family Formicidae; genus Trachymyrmex; species Trachymyrmex cornetzi. Next base: position 263,606 of record NW_017298142.1, read on the forward strand.
ATTATCACGATAATTTTTGGATGTGATCATTGCGAAAGTTTAACAGCTCGTTAGAGTGGTCGAGAGTGTCGGAAACAGCATCTGCGGCAATTATTATCCTATAAGTATGAAATTTGGCGTGAACTTTTTCACGACAATTTTTAAGGCACTCTCTACATACATGTTCAGAATCTTCTTTCATTGAAATCCTTTCCATTAAATTGCACATCTTAATATCCTCAAATAAAAGTTTGCTATACTTAAATAAAGGCTTCGTTCATGAACAAAGGCGAGATTCATGCCAAACATTAACACCATTTAATTTTTCTCTTTATCGTAAAATGATCTACAAGACAAAGGCATATTTTTCTCCGATTGAATTAAATATATGACACAAATGTGCGTATAACAAGTTAAACAAGTTATATAATTTAGTCGTATAGTTTATTGAGTTAAATTACGTTTACGTATAATTACAATTTTCGTTATCGCCGGTCTTTATTGCCGAGGCGAAAACGATTCGTCGGTAGAACCGTAGTTGCCCCGGAGAAAGCATATTTCACGCCTTATCCGGCGAACACATCATATACGGAACGTGTATGTATCCATGGAGTACAAGAGACCCTCCTTACAATACTTGCACGCGGTGATAAGAGCGCGCAAGTTGTTCGCCCGCGAACCGTGATAAGGAAGGTGCCGAAGCCCATAATGACTCGCCGCCCATAATCTAATCTGTCCCACCCTGTTTGTAAAACGCACGTAAAGTCTAGTGTTCAATGAAATGCCAAGTCCAAGAATAGTTCGTCTGTTACGGAAATGCGTATCTTAACGTTACAGTATTCTTCGAAGAACGAACGTAAAAAACATTGTGCATTATTGTTCTCGCAAATGACAGCAATCCGTGCTGACGCGTCGACAGTATTAGTTGGCTAGTTACGCGAAATTTTTATAAATAATATGCCAACCACACACATACATATGCGGGTGACGTTTATAATGGAGATATGCTATTTCGAATACTACATATATAAATATGATATACGTTGAGAGGTAATTTCGACACAATCCTGATTCCCGCGTTTAAAGCAATTCTTGCTAATTTTGCCAATTTCTCGCAAATTCTCGTCAATAAATATTCAATTGACGAGCCATCAATATTTAACAGCTCGATATTTCGTATCGTCAAATATGTTGAGAATATAACAGAGAAAAAATGCATTTAAAAGCTTTTTAAAATCTATCTTTAGCTATATATATATGTATATACTTGAATGATAAAATTTTAAAATTATTTTTAATTTTAGGACACCAAATGATTACATTAAAGAAAATATATTACTAAAAAGAATACATTCTTTCAATCTTATATGTTATTGATTGTAGCAGAATCAGCTGCGATATCACAAAGAAAAAATCGATAAACGAGAAAATCATAAACAGAAAGAATTTTGCTAAAGTATTTAAAAGTTCAGCTAAATACAAATCTAAAAATAATTTTGTCGAGTTTAAGCGTCTCACATCAAAATGTGACTGATTACTATTAAATTAAACTGATTACTAGATTAGAGAATGTTAAAACTTCTGCAATTTTTTTGACCAAAATATCAAAACTTTTTGCAGCATTGCTTATCATGTTTGAAATTTTTACGTAATTATTTTGATGGCTACAAAAAAATTATTTTCAGATCTGTATCTAGTTAAATTTTTAGATACCTTCAACAAAATCGTTCTTTTTGTGTAGGTAATATTAGAAAGTTGATTAGCTCGAGGATATGATTTTATGTTCAGGACTTAATTATTTGAATTTGCCAAATTTGCATATATTCTCGAAAATGTTGGTCACGCATGGTAATCCACCGTATACAATTTCGATTTGTGACGGAGTGAGTTGTATGACCAGGATATGGCTTCGAAGTAAATGGTGGGTGGTTAATTATCTCCACGATTACGCAATGCACAGGAAAATCGCCTGGATACAGCGACGAATTTTGGGGGTGTTTACCAAAGCTGCGTTTTGCTGTAGCAGCACAAGCAAAATAACCATATAGCATAGGAAAAATAATCAGTTCGTTATAAAATAATCATGTCGTCATTCAACAAAGAATATAACATCTATATAATTTTTATTTTCATAATAATAATAAGCAAATTAATGATATCTTAAAAAATACAGGAATCTTTAAATAACGTATAACATGTTTAAAAAATGACACACATATGCTACAATATATAAAAATAAGATATTAAATAAAATCCTAAGCTCAAAATAAATTTAAGATCTCAATCTCTTGAAAATACGATTTGAAAATCGCAAATAAAATATGTAATTTTGAACAACTGTTATTAACTAAATTATATTATAAACGCATAACTCATAAATAAATAATAATTAAAATATTAAAAAGAGATAATAGAGAATTCATTGTCAATTTTGCATAGTTATTTTGGATAATTTGTCGACCTCACTTTGTTATTAAATTTCAAATGCTTCGCTGAACAATTCCCCTCCCCCCCCCTTCACATAGCTAAAGTATAAACGTTTGTTGCAATTTGTACGAAGTTAGGAAGTATGGCAAAGATATCCAGGAAGAAAATTAATTAAGAGATTGTAGCCATAATATTCATTAACCGCGTCTCATCGCGGTTCGACATTCGGTCTCATTGCACGTGGTTGACTTTGATTGATACGCGCGCGTTTCAATCACGCATGCAATTAATCGAACAAGCTCGCGCGTTTGCTCGCTTGCTGGCTCGTGCATAATACGAGAAGTAATTTTTCATTTGGTTCAATGAATATCATAGCGGCTTCCTGCCGACGGCGACGACGCTGCCTGCCTACCGAGGCTGTAATAACTGCTGCAGCAGATAAGCGGGTCGTGTCTGCTGAGCATATAATTGTCATGGGTAGCACGTGAAACAGATTCACCCACAAAAGTGAATGTCAATGAATGATCAGAATCTTAAATGAGTCTTTATATAGCAATCAATCGTTGGTCGAGTGATTTTATTGCACGTCATACATCTGAGATAAATTAATTTAAAATACATATAGGTATATTATTCCAAACTCTAATTTTGACCATAATTAACGCTTCTCTTACTTACGTTTAGTCCGGATTAGTTAATGTTTTCGTATAATAAGCAATTCTATTCTAATCTTGATATTATTTATCTTAATGTTGTTTATTGCACGTGTCAAAGAATTGTCATAACATTTTGTAATTATTATATAGTTTGGTATTTATCTATGATTATATTCCCAATTATTTTTATATATACAACAATCTATTATATTTAATATAAATTATAAATTTTACAATTTCTTATTTTTGTGTATACATTAGTGCTATAAAGTCACAATTATAATCATATTTTATTATTTTATTAAAATTAAATCTTTAAAATTATTTTTTATGTCAGTTAATATTACCTTTTTATTATCATTATACACTAGTACCAGAAATACTTGAAAATATAACAGTTACAATAAGAAGACATTTCAGTGCGTTTAATTATAACATCAATATATTCTAGAATTTTATATATATAGGAGAAGCCCCCGGCAGAGCGGACATGTTAAGGTTGAGAAGAAAAAATGACACAATTAAAATTGAGATCAGAAACCATTTTTATTTTCATAAATCTCTTAAAGAACTTAACTTTGAAATAAAATAAAAAAAATTAAGAAAAATTTGAACATTAATATGTCGTTTTAGTTAAAACATAAAAGAGAAAAACCATTCGCTTTGTCCGATTCCCCTGAGCAAAGCGAATAGATCACTCGAGCAATGCAAATGAAATTTAAAAAATTAGAATCAGTCTTGGCAATCGTCACAAAAGTAGCTACCAAATCCTCTATATGTAGTGCAGCCTTCATGGGCCCATTTGGTGCAATGACTGCACTGGATCAGTAAACAAATCATCATACTGCATTGTGGCAAAAAATAAACAAAAATGAGATGTAAACAAACACGTGCCTTTCGTACACTCGAAAGGTCGTTTGTTCCTCTGTATTCCCAGTATTTTCATTGTAATCATATACCGAGTAAAGAGAGGCTGGATCATCCGCTTTGCCTCCACCCGCTTTGCCCAAAGATCTACCTGGCGCGAATTTGGAAAGGTTAGAATAAGTTGAGATGAAGCACCAAGTGAAAAATTTTAACCTTGAATACACGTTTAAAGACACAGAATTCTTATCAAAAATCATTCACACTAATTAAGGAACAATTACAGATAATAATTAAGCTACGTACCTAAGAAAAAATCGCAAAAAAAAACACTCGATTCTCTATACGTTTCTATTAAACACAAACGAACGCAATTATATGTGTCGTTTCGTATTTTCATAGCATCTGGTCGGTTATTCCTTCAACTGCTAGAGACTCATAGCGCAATCTCAGATAGATAAGCGAAAATAAAAGGAATTAGTTTTACCCTGGGCGTTTTGCCCGGGCTTCCCCTATGTACTATATGTTTATATATAATTATTTCCTAGTCGAGTGAAATAATTATATATAAAAAGTTATAAGCAGGGAATATAAAGTTTCTTTTTAAAAGTAACAAGTTATTCGTTACCGAGTAGAAAAAGTAACAAGTTATTGTTATTAGTTGCTGATTTTTTAAAATAACTCGTTACAAATACTGTTACTAGAGAAAATAACTTTTTGTTACTTTTCCGTTACTTTTTTAAAAATCGACGACCACCAATCATAGCGGACGGATGCCTAGAGGCTTTCTAGTCTCAAGCGCTATGAGTGGCTTGTGTCCAATCGAACTGTGTCCAATCGTGTGCAAAGTAACTGTAAAATTCGTTACCGTTACCAAAAAAAATGCAACTACTTACAGGTTACAGTTACAAGAAAAAGTAACGCAGTTACCAGTAAAGCTACCAAAAAAATAACTTGTACACTCTAAATTTTTCGGAGTGAAATTTCACTCCAAGAAAAGTGATAGTTGCGCCAATCCGACAAGGAGTGAACTTCACTTCACTCCTCCGGGAGTGAATTTCTTAACCTAACTTAAAAAATCAACTTTAATGATTAATATCTCGTTTCGCCAGACAGAGCGACGCTTTCTTTTGCTATATTCGTTCATTTTGTGCAAAAGCACATCGAGCTTAATAATTTTTAGATTAGATGTAAGGAGGCTAAACTTAATATTTATCAAAGTGAAGTTTCAGTCTCTCCCTTCAAACAGTGAAATGTATTCACTCTCCACATAGATTAAAAATTGACTCCCATTTGGAGTGATTTTTCGCTTTTTAAGAGTGAAAATTTTACTCCTGTCGGACTGGCACAACTACCTATCACTCTTTGTGATAGTTTGAGCACAGTATATACAGTAGTGCAACTCTTCTGATTTTATGTTGGCCAAAATGGGGTACGCATGCGCGAAATAAGTAAGTTGCCCCGTCTCATTTCCTCCTTTTTTTATTGCGCTCTCTCTCTCTCTCTCTCTCTCTCTCTATTTAAATGAGCGTTTCAACGTTCCACTTAAACATTTGTCAAGCATACATGGTTCAGAATAGAAATTTAGAGGGAAGTATTACGTGTATTGTCCATTTGGTGAAATGTTGTGTGAGAAATCTCGAGAGACTGGTCTAATTTTTGTGAAAACGTGATAAAGTGAAAAAGTGAACAAAAGTAACATAGAAAATAGAGCAAGAAAGATTTATTTTTATTTATTGTATTTTGATCTTATTTTGTGGACATGTATGTATATAAATTTCTTTTATATCAGCTTTCTCGTAATATTTTCATAGCATATATATATATATAATTACATAATATTCCTTACATACAAATATACATTTTTAAGTTAATTTAATATTTTTCCTAATTTTTCTATATTTTTTCTTTATTTTTCAATATATTTACAATTTATTTTTGTTAATTTTCATAAAGTTTAAATTATTTTATTGCAATAGTAAGTTTATTCGCATTGCACGCTCTAATATGCTCCAATATGCTCCTACAATAGCTCTTACTCACTTCAACGCATTAAAATGCGATGCGAATAAATCTAGTGATATTTTGCAAGGAATTTTGACAGAGCGAAAAAAGGATGAAAATAGAAAGAAGTTAGGTGGTAACCGTGGCAACGCTAGGTAACTTACTTATTTCACGCATGCGCACTCCATTTTGGCCAACACTAACATCAAAGGTGCCGACAGAGAGTTGCGCTACGGTATATACTGTGGTTTGGGAGTGAAATTTCATTCCCAAAAATTTAGAGTGTAACTGTAACTTTATTACACAAGTAACGAGTTACTTTGATTCCCTGGTTATAAGACTATGTTTCCAGAAAGATATCGAGTCTGACCGTTAATGCCAGACATAGTTCGGTACGTGCTCAGAAAATGACAGCTTTCATAGCGCCATGCCATGCCGCTGCACAATCGTAGAAATCACGTATATGTTAATTGCAGTTCCACCGCGTTATCGATCCGGCCGACTGAGCCGAGATATCGGCTCCCACACGCCTTCGTGCAGATCGATTGTTGTTTAGATATCTCACTGCCATCGGGATAACGACGACGAGGCGCTGTGCTGCTATTGCATAGCGTAAATCGATATTCGATAATATTAGCTTCGTCGCTTATCGAATATGTGCCCCTCCTTCCCTCGAGAAGACGATGATGACAAGTCGCGGGATATTTCGGAGGCTTGTTTAGGTAAAGAGGTCTGATTCTCGAAAAATATCGCATAAGGAATACTAGAGAAATCTATAATATATATATAATACTATATTACTTTTGTACATTTTCGTATGCGAAATCTTTTGAAAATACGGCCTCTGGTCGAGATCTTTTCAGGTCGTTTAGTCATATTTCTTTCTCGAGTGGAAGATTTTGATAACACAATTGCCACGAATTGGTAAAATAGAATTGAAGAGCTTGATAAGACGATATTGTGTGCAAAATGAAATTCCCTTCCCCACCTGCTTAAATCGCTTGCAAAACGTCAACATTTCTCGATCAAGTTTCGAATCAGCTAAGTATTCACTTTTCACAAATTCCGTTTAGACGAATTGTAGGTATTAAAAAAAAAGCGACTGTGATTCCGACGATCGCGTCCGTCAGTACAAACTACTGCCTGAATGTTACCCACTGTAACCACTATGAGTCTGTATATTACTGCTATAACTACTGTCCGGAGTATCATTGTTGTAACTACTGCCTTTGCATTGCTACTGAAACTACTGTCCGGAACACAGATTAGCAAATCAAAGCCTCGCTTGTGTATAATTACTACTGAATAATTAATATCGTTTTGTTGTTAATCCTTTGAGCTCTAAATGACACTCACGCGTTTCTGACAAATATTACGAATATTAATTAATTATATATAATAAATCGCAACTTATAATATTCATTTATAATTCTGTATCCATGACAAATATCTCATTTAACGCCAATCTATTAGCTTGAATATTATATAATTGAGGATTAATTTTTTTTCTTATGTTCCGAAATAGCAATTGCATTTAAAAGTTAAAGAGTGGCTGATTATTTGATCGGAAATGTTTTATTTAATTAACATATAGCAAAAATAATTACATTTTTAATACTTCTTCTCTTTCTTTTTAATATTTGTAGCATGTATAATGCGCCGACAAAAAAATTACATTTGACATGTGTCATACGTAATTTCATACGTTAATTCTACCCACGCAATCCGTTTCAGCGTACGACACGGCGAGAGCAAGTCGTAATTCGCGCGTGCATGAATGACATATGAATCATTTTGTTTTGCACATGACAGATGCACGTGGCGGATTACAAGAGCGCGCTGTTCAGCTTTTCTGAGAAAAGTCAGTGAGATTGACTAGAACTATGCTCACACGCTGCCGTCATATTGATGTAGTTCAAGCGCGGTGTAAACGGTTGCACTAAACAAACGATGTAGTATGAAGAGATTAAGTGGCTTCTCGGAATAACCAGAATGCGTGAAGAGCACGCGATATGATTGACAACAACGTGTGGGACAGCGTTCTGTGAAGGTATTCGATGTTATTAATACTAATTTTTTATAAAATGTGCAACAATAAGCGCATTTTGGCTATTGTTGCACATTTTGTGTGACGTCCCTTTGCGAAGAATTGAATTAATTTTCTGCTACTAAGAATATTGAGAAATAAATCACTTTGAAGCTATGAATATTTAATTCATTGTAATTAAACAAAACTCTTGCTATTTCTTATCAATAATTATTAAATTAGTAGGCCAATTGTTAATAATAATAATAAAATATTAATTTAATTAGAAGATAAATATTCAAGTTATAAACAAATTAAATAAAAATAAAGAATTAAATTAAAATTAAAATATTTGTAATAAAATATTTTTTTAAATTTTTGGTACTGAATCATTTAAAACTTTTACACAATTTTTTTTGTCGTGACAATTAATTTTTATCGTGACATGCTCAAATCTTCTTTAAAGTTATTGATTTTTTGACGAAAGTGATGAAACTCACGAAAACCTATAGAAATAATAGCTCGTTTAAAAATTCTTATCACGTTAAAATTCGATCGAGATTCATCGCACGTATTACCTCGAGATCGAACAGTCGAAAAGCCCGAAAAGTTTAATAACCCTTTAACACAGACACATATGTCGTGACGAATTAATTTGGCCCCATTAAACTTTACTATATTCTCGATCGAGCGCGTATAAATCTCCATTATTAACGAAATTTTTTTATTCTGTTTCACCCGTCCTTTCTATCTTGATTTCGTTAACGTAGATCATGTTCCGGAATTAATTCTGCAATTATTAATTTCATATCGCAATTTTCTGGACAGGTATTTAATATAGAATTAAATGCGTACGATATCAATCTAAAAATTAAAAAATGCAGCCAGATTGGAAATTTAATGCACATTCAATATAAATCCTTTGAACTGATATAATTTCGTCAAACTTTGTTGTGTATACGTAGAAATCAACATGTGCAAAACGTGTCCAAATGTCACGTGCATCGTTCCGGTTATTTGTTGGCAGCGTGTCCCACTGAAAATGTAAAACGCAATCGCGCGCTGAAATCTCGTTTCAAAGTTTTGTATTACGAATGAATGAAACGTTTCAACGACTATCACGTTTACACACGGAGTAAATATTAATAGTTTCTCGCCGCAGAGATGTGCAATTTGGAGCAAGGTTAGTAAAATGTTTTAATTACATCTGTATATTGCGGCCACAATGCATAAAAGTGTTCATTTCTACAAAATGTGTCTGAAGCTTTGAGAATACGTTTAAAAATAAGTTCATATTTTCGTATTCATGATATGAAATCCCAATAATAATTACAATTTAATTTCACAGTGTGATATAATATGTTGAAAACTATTTTACTCTCATACCTCAAGTCTACAATAGAATTGATATTATTCTGTGACTAAAGGATGAGAGAGATATGAGTAACATTATTTTTTTTTAATATGAAGTTATACAAGAGTTACATTCAAACAATATTTTTATTTTAGACCGTATATATGTGAGAAACACAATCAATACTAGAAATTTAAATGCCTATTACGGTCGAAGCTGGATCTTCGTTGCTTTAAATAATTCAATCTTGAATTACTAATATATACTATATATGTACTTGCATATATACCATATTGTAGTCTT
>NW_017298142.1:273341-280900 GCF_001594075.2 Trachymyrmex cornetzi
CCGTACGAGCATCCTAAGCCATTAGACCACCGAGGCAACATTCAATTTCAAAATATAATTTTTTCTCAGCCAATCCTTGTGTTTATGATATTTTTCGAGAATGCGACGTTCGCTTTTTCGCGAGAATAATATGATACATGGAAAGAACGATTTTGTTGAAGTATCTAAAAATTTAGTACAGATCCGAAAATAATTTTGTTGGTTTACCAAAATAATTACTTAGGAATTTCAAGCATATAAGTTTTGACATGTTAGTTTTAGAATCCTATATATAATTAATTTTATTTTAACTTCCGACAAAATTATTTTCAGATCTATATTTATAGTTAAATTGTTAGATTCTTCAAGAAAACCGTTTTTTTCCGTGTACTTTTTTATTATACACATCCCGCACGTATCAGTGCCCTCCTTGCCCTAATGAAGTGAACGGTAAGGTTCACGAAACGTTTTTAGCGTCAGCAATGTATCACGGGGCGATAACCCGCAAACTCTTTGGTACCTCTGAAGAAAATACCTGTGAAAGCCTCGAAAGTATATATATTATCAAAAGTATATTATAGACGTTCCTCAATCGACAATGCATTGCAACACATTATGTGTTTAAATGTGAATTCTCTGTATAACATAAATTAAGGGGGGCGGGGGGGGAGGGTAAGGCTGGTTGCCCTCCAGAAGGACATCATTAATAATGGCAGGGAGCAGAAGGACACGGTGGTATTCGGAACACCAGGAAAGAGAATCAAATATACTGTCAATGCGTGAGAGGAGAAATGGCGAAATGACAGAAGGAGGTGGACCGAGGCAGAACAAGCAAGACATATTTGATATTACATTGTACAGCGTTAATGTATTATTTCGCGTACGATATCCTTCGCTCTCTACTAATTCCACCCTGTCATTCGGTCTGGGTGTCAGTAACGACATATCCCTCTGACAAACGTTTGTCTTTCTCTCATCGGGGACATTCGGTCTGTCAGTATCGTATATGAAATTATTAACGTAATATGAACAACGACGAAAACGTAGAATCATATTACTACTATTAAACTTGTCCAACTCAGGACAGAAATATCGCAGAAATACATCTAACCGTACAAAATAATGTTTAACGTAATTAAATAAAGTCTGATTTTTTATTCTCCCTTTTAGAATTTTTGCAGTAATGTTCATTATAAATTCTTAAAAAACTTTTTGATTATTCTCTCGAATGTTTCTGTATGCAACTTTAATACTAACAATATTTATATAATTCTAGTAAGCTTGGTATCTTCTTAACGTTAACGCATAGTTTTTATCTCGTCTCTCATATTGTGAACATAAAAATTTCATTACGAATTATATCTAAATAATGTTTTCTCCTTCGCTGTGTAAATACTTTTACAATCACAATGAGAGCATGAAACATATTTGTATTATTTTCAATAAATTAGTCAAATAGACTTCAATTCGACTATGCTAAATTGACATATAGTTTCCCGTAAATAATACTCGATTGCATCACTTTTAACTTTTTTATTTCAATGGCAAATGTTCATGAAGCTGATTGCAATCGACTACCTATGAAAGTATTATTTGAGCTGGGCACGTAAAGCCGACCGACCGAGCGACCACGGTATTTGCATAAAATCAATTGAAGAACGTTCCTCACGGTATTTTAAATTAAAAGCATAGCATGATGGCCCTCGTCTGACTTCGACTTTCAGTTATCATGTCATTTTCTATTTCACTGCAATTTTCCTTCTTGAAAATCTTTTTTTCTATTTTCAGTTGTAATCTAATATTCGATATTAACTGAAAATTAATTAATATTAAAATTAACAGTTTCAACTTTGCAATTTCATTTAACCTTTAATTAGTTGCGCAAGGTCGTCGCGACTCCAAGTCATCTTGTTTAATGACGTGAATATTTTCGTGCGATTAACTAAAGATTAAAATAAAGCTAATTTCGATATATAATACTTCATATAATTATGTTAATTGGTCTATTTAACTTTTTTTCTTAACAATTAAACTCTTAATAGATAATAACAATCTATAATTATATAATTAATTTTTTTCTTAATTAAATATTTTATTAATTTTTGTAATATGTACATATACACATGTGTGTGTATAACATTTTTTGATGAATTTTTTTCCTTTCTTTTATTCATAACTACACTGTTAGAAATTTCTCAATGAATTTTAATTAACATGTAAAGGAAGCATGTGGTTATGCACGAAATTAAATGTAATGAATGATGTAAATAAAAACTAAATTACAGTAGTCTTAAATGTGATGAACGTGTGTATTGAAATTAATGAACACATTATTATAGAAATTAATTTACACGTTAATGAAAAGTACGAGATCTGTAACTGAAAAGTAATTTACGTTAATGACATGTAAGAAACGTAAATGTATTAAACGTTAAGCGTTAATAGTATTAGGCTTAATTAAAATATTATTAATATTCGTAAATGTAAAAGTACATTAAATTTCATTAATATGTACATTAATAGTTATTTCAATTATGATTAATTAAATGTCATTTATATCCGTAAATGAAAAGTATATTAAATTTCATTACACTTAATTTTTCAGTTACTGTAAACTTAAATCTCATTAACATATGCATTAATAGTCCTTTCAGTTACAGAAAAATTAAACTTCATTCACCAATGTACATTAAAAGTTAATAAAATTTAAGAACATTTCTAACAGTGTATGTATTAGGTGTTAAACTTAATTTCTGCCGTTTTTCTTCTCCAAAATTGATTTGTTTCGAAGGGAAGATGAATGAATACCTTAATCAAAGTAATTTCCTCCATTTTCTACTTTATTACTAATTAATAATACTTTATTAATAATACTTTGATTAAGGTATTTCCCTTCGAAACAAATCAATTTTGGAGACAAAAAACGGCAAGAATTAAGTTTAACACCTATATTCTTGCTTTTCGCTTTCATTTTAATGTGATTATTTGCGATTTCTATCAAAATAATCATATAGTTTCCAGAAAATGGAAATCTCGCGAGTTTCTAATCGCGATTCCACTTGTCTTTGAGTTATTATTGTACACGTTGGGTTATTATTGAAACACGAATAAAATCGACTTTTTGCTCGTTTAGAAAAATGAAAATAAATAAAATTTGCACAACTAAAATTTAATTGAAGATAAATTTGAATGTACTATTAAACGCTCACTATTATGTGAATTAAATAAATGTTGTTTTTCTTTTTTTGTTAAAAAATATGCATTAAGGATGAGGTCAAAATCTTATTACAAATGTTCAAAGCATTGGATTAATCAATCAGAAGACGGAATTTCACTAATTGATTAATCAAAGAATACTTCAAAGCATTTGTGGCATGAAATTGTCCATATCCTAAACCAATAATCACATTATTATCGCTTTTCCGTGATGTTAATTGATATTTTAGTAATTATGTGTATTGTGCATGTAAATTGTTGATGCATTAATTTTACATACATTTTAATAATGCCGCTTATGTTTATGTTGTCAATATATTGTCACATATTTTGATCAAAATCGACTTTTTACTCGTTTATGAAATATTAGAAATTTTCTGATCGTTTCGGATAGAATTCGAATATTCGTAATGGCACAACTGATGAAAATGGAATCATTCTATTCAGAAACGTTTCAAAATAGATCCATAATAGATGCCTGGATATTCTGATTTTCATTCTATTTTTTTCCCGCTAGTGACGTATTTTTCCAACCTCATACATATTTCGGCATTAATAGTACCATTTTTCTCAAGTACTCATCCAATGCACCTCTTTTGTTTTCCCTTCTTCCTACCACCTTTCCCTTTTCCATTATTCAGTTATCTTGTACCTAACCGTTCTCTGTAACTTTATTTTTATTCTTTTATTCTCATACATATTTTTACTGTAATAGAGTTCCATTCTTCTCACCTCTGCGCGCTTTCGTTTTTCTTTTCTTTTTACCTTTTCTCGTGGCCGTCCTTTACTCCCCGTTTTCGTTTTTTTTCTTCTTACGATTTTTCCTCAACTTTTCTACGTATTCTCTCTCGCCACTGACTCTTCCGTTTCCTCCTGACGTAACCCTCATTACAATTTGCGATTCTAATTATTTTCTTTTTGCTGCAGTCCACAATGCCACCGATCTTCTCATCGGATTGAGATATACTTGAATGAGATTGTAATCCGTCGATCTTTCCAGCTTTATTTGCGATTCTGATAGAAAAGTAATTACCAGACTGTTTCCTCGTCTTGACTTCTCTCCCTGATGCATTTCCATTTGCTTTGTGTTAACAATGTTAGTTCGATACGTACTATATTCCACGATGACGTCGCAATCGTAAAAGACGAATCACACTACGGCTGACCACGGTATATAATTTTAAATCCGCGAAATTAGTTGCCTACCACTTTACCTTGTTGATAGCGATGACATTGTAATTATTTACCTTTGGGTATTGTGCAAGGTTATGAAAAAGTTACTTTTTAAAAGTAACGCGCTACCATTATCGTTATTTGCGGTAAAAAGTAACGCGTTACCATTACTTAAAAGTAGCTGTAAAAAAATAGTTACTTTTTTGGTAATTATGCAGAAGACGTGCTTACTTACTGATTTTGATGAAATTAGGATTATTCGACGAGTTTTTGCGACGAAATGAACGAATCTGGTTGAAAAATAAGTGTCGCTCTACCCGGCGAACAGAAATATTAATGGTTAAAGTTAATTACTTCAATAGTCATTGGTAAGGCAATCTGTCAGATTCATTCATTTCGTGCAAAAATGTATCGAATGATCCTAATTTCATCAAAATCAGTGAATAAGCCTGTCTTCTGCATAATTATACTTTATTTTAATGTTAAAACAGGCTTCTAAGACAGAAAGCTAAGACAGAATATAAATTAAATATAAGATATTTAGAAAGATATTTATCCTTGAATATATTTTTATCTTTTATTAATATTTTACATACTTATGTTTAATTCTACGGTATTTTATTATATAATAGATATTTTAGTTTTTAGTGTTCTTGTGCTAAAGCGAGAATAATGAATGAAACAAAAACAGGCAAATAGTTTTTTGTTTATATAGTACCTATAATCTTATTGTTTAGATTACGTCGCCTGAAAGAAAAGACGTTGTTTCCTTAGTATACCGATTATTGCGAAGAATATTACTAAGGCCTCAGTAGTCTAATGGCTCAGGACGCTCGTACGGTTTACAAGAGATCCGGGTTCAAGTCCCGGCCGAGGTAATATTTTTCGCAATAAATTTATTAACAGTTTTTATAAATTAACATCTTTATAATATATGATGCTTGATGGTAGCATCAAATTATTAAAAATTGCTTGTCAATTTAATTCGCGATTACTAGAGTAGTTTTAATTGCGTTTATTTAGTCCGGAAAAACAATTCGGCGCGCAGTTTGAAAAAGACTACAATATGGTATATATGCAAGTACATATATAGGATATATTAGTAATTCAAGATTGAATTATTTAAAGCAACAAAGATCCAGCTCGGACCGTAATAGGCAGTTACATTATAGTATTAATTGAGTTTTTCAAATATACGGTCAAAATATAAATACATTGTAATCTTATTGTTCGTGACGGCCGTGACCTATATAAAAGTAACGATACAGCTAGAGCAACCAGGTCAATTTCGTTATTCGTTACTAAAGAAAATGTAACGTCGTTACTTTTTCGTTACTAATAAAAAAAAGTAACGGCGTTACCAAATCGTTACCAAAAAAAAGTAACGAAAATGTAATGTCGTTACAAGTAACGCATTACTTCCCAACTTTGGTATTGTGGACTTGCAACAATAGTCTACGGCATGGTTTGATTTTATTCATCCTCCGATAGCTCACTGTGTATTTAATGAGGTTAATTTGGCGACTTTTTTCAATTAATTAGTCCGAATGGTTACTGCACTTCCACGAATGTGTGCATTTGCGTTGCACAACACAGTAAATTACACTCACCGAGCACGGACAAATGAACCGACACGCGAACATCGATGGGGCACTCTTACCTCGAATGAGAATTGCCACTCTTCGTAATTTTTCTTTATATGTAAACGAGAAGCAAGGCATGTGTGTGCACTAGTAATATTTTTCTCAGATAAATGGAAAATGCCAAGCGAAACCGTTTTACCTTTCTCTTACCCTGTAAAGTTATTTTCTTCGATTTTACGTCGCGTGTGCTACGACATATCGACAGGAATACTTACAGTTTTAGAATTGTTTATCATATACAGGGTGATTTTTTTAACCTGAAACTTTCAAATATCTCATCAATATTTCATCATTCCGAGGGTGACATACACTGACGTTAAAATCAGCCCCCCCACCCCGCCCCCTGGGCGGTGAGGGGGGGCAAGTTTGAAATCTTAAATGGGAACCCCTATTTTTTATTGCATATTCGAAATCTTTGGCTAAAAGCACATACGATTTGTCTGAAACATTTTTCTCGATTCATGATAGATTACGCTGTAATCGACGAAATTCAATTTCTTCAATTTCTCTTACTGAGAACTCGTGCTTACGATTCTGCAATACATTAACAATAAAAATACCACGTTTTCATTGTGAGCACCCCGAATTGTGAGAGGCAAGGGGACTCACGTTAATCAAGCACCCCGAAGGGAACAGAAAACTGCTACGTCGTTGTTCCTGGGTTACGCTAAAAGTAGTTTCTTGAGAAGTAATTAATGAGTAATTAAAATAATGAGAAGTTTTAAGACTAATTTCGAGTATTAACAATGAAAACGTGGTATTTTTATTGTTAATGTATTGCAGAATCGTAAGCATGGGTTCTCAGTAAGAGAAATCGAAGAAATTGAATTTCGTCGATTACAGCGCCATCTATCATGAATCGAGAAAAATGTTTCAGACAAATCGTATGTGCTTTTAGCCAAAGATTTCGAATATGCAATAAAAAATAGGGGTTTCCATTTAAGATTTCAAACTTGCCCCCCCTCACCGCCCAGGGGACGGGGTGGAGGGGCTGATTTTAACGTCAGTGTATGTCACCCTCGGAATGATGAAATAACATTTTTTCTTAGTGTGCTTATTTTTCGAGATATTTGAAAGTTTTAGGTTAAAAATATTACCCTGATATACAGGGTGTCCCAAAAATGTCGAGACACCTAAATATCTCGAGAAATATAAGTTTTACAGAAGTGTTTCAGACAAAAGTTATATGGTTTAAAAATATCTATTTACTGATCCTATCAGTTTGACCTTGGGTTGCGTAGCCAAGGTCAGATCAAGGTTACATTGATTTTCTTAAATGGAACACCATATTTTTGATTCAAGAATCTAATAGATGATGTTGACAGCTTTCCAAAACGCTATAATGAAATATTTTTTTACGAAGTACTTTTCAAGTTATAATGCTTCAAAGTTACAGTATCGCCGGCATTAGCATTACCCAAAATATTTAATTTTGGGGACTGGCCAGTCAAGACGAGATCGGTCGGTGGTCCATGAATCTTGACCTTCAGTTAACGCACAAACAAAAACATAACGCGTAGTATTACATATCTTGGGTAATGCTAGTGC
>NW_017298142.1:281140-294908 GCF_001594075.2 Trachymyrmex cornetzi
TATATATATATATATATATTTATATATACGTAGAATGGAAAACCAAAAAGAATAGCCGTTGAATAATTCATAATATAATAATTTTGTCAAAGAATTCTTTAATGTTAGGTCCTGCGCACAATGGAAGAAATATTGAGAACAAAAATAAATATTAAATATTAGAAAAATGAAAAAATTAATAAAATAGAAATAAAAATTGAACTTAACGCATTACAGTTATAAACAATATATAAGACATACGCACGAAAAGAATACATGATTTTATTGAAATATCTAAAGATTTAACTACATAGATACAAACTTAAAAATAATTTTGTTAAACTATTAAAATAATTATGTAGGATACTCAACCCGTGTGGAAATTTATCCGAAAATTCCATACTTTATAATACTGGCCCTATATGGGCATTACTACGGCATCCAATGTAAAGGTTTGTCAAACTCACGTCCATTTTGGGTTATTATAACTATTCTGTTTAACTTAAGTTCCCTAGTCACGGCCCGTGCAGGGTCTAATTTGGATTCCATTTTTTCCCCAAGGTAGTTATACTTAGGCCTGCCCAGTTACAGCCCATATAGGGCCCAATTTCCCGTGTAGAATTTTGTCCGGAAATTTCATATATAATACTGGCCCCATATGGGCATTATTGAGGAATCCAAAATAAAGGTTTGTCAAATTCACGCCCATTTAGGGTATAGTTGGGATAGTTTAACTTAAGTTTCCTAGTTACGGCCCGTGCAGGGTCTAGTTTGGATTCCACTTTTTCCTCAAGATAGTTATACTTAAGTTTGCCCAGTCGCAGCCCATATAAGGCTCAATTTGATTTCAAATTTTCTCTGATAATAGTTTAATTTATAGGATATCCTATAACTATGCCTTAAATAGGCTTGAGTTTGATAAATCTTTATTTTGGATGCCTCAGTAATGCCCATATAGGGCCAATATTGTAAGAAATTTAAAGGAAATAGGCACAATTAGAGAAACTATCAGTGTCAACTTGACACTGTCAAGTCTGTGTAGCTCAGTGACAGGACGGGGAAATCAGCTTAGAAAGAATTTCCACACGGGAAGCATATGATGAACAATGCGCGCGTGCTGCAAGAATTTTTAATATTCTAGCAATCAGCTTGAATCTCCTGCAATCATTTTAATAATTCAGCATGACTATTTTCTGATTTGTATCTTATAGCTAAATTTTTAGATTTTTTTAGATAGACTTCAACAAAACTGCTCTTTCTTTCTGTCTTATATCTTATTTGTATCCATTACGCATTTTAATCTACTCTTAATTTTTTATTTCTCTTATACTTGATATTTATTCCAGTTCTTAATATTTCTTCCATTATGTGCAGGGTTTTATCTTACCCGTCTATGCATTATAATATTTTATTTTATCTAACTTCATATTTTTTCAAACTACGTATTATACTTACTTTGTTTAATTCTATACGATACCTATTTCATAATTATTACGTTATTTGGTTATATTTTTGTAATTGCACTTTTCATACTGCATGCTTATTGTATTTTGGATTAGATATCTGATCAAGCTACTTTCAAATTTTTAACAGATTGGATTTAGGTAGACGTGAGATTTAAACAAGACGGAAATAAAAACGTACGTTCCTTTTCATGTGAATCGTCGATTCCCCGATCATCGTATTCTTTTGCCACGTCCACGGGAACGCAACAAATACGTGCGACATTATGTCGATACGTCGTATTTGAATTATGGAGATAATCGGCCTCGCGGATCGACAATACCGGCGCGACGTAACGTGTCGTGTAATTTGTCGGTGCCATAAATCGCTGAAAAGATACGAACGTGGCGATTCATACTAGCGATTCACGTAATGCGTTCTCGTAATGAACACAATTTCACGCTTCTCTTACAAAGTGAAGTTAAGTCACCGAGCTGGTTGCTCAAAAACGACGATTAACATCGCGATAAGACTCTGTGGTAGCTCTACAATACGAATATATGTGTAAACGTTTGTAACAAGAAAATGCATTGTATAACGCTACTTTTTAGAGACGAGAAAACAATGAGACTTTTGTAACTGCGTTTATGCAATGTGACTTTAAATATTTAAAATAGAAATAAAAAATGTAGATACATTTTTCTTAAAATAATGCTCCTTTGTATATATTTCGTTTTAAACTATCGTTTCAATTTTTTAAGCATTAAGATCTCTAATCACTCATCACGGATCTTCAGATTGATGTGGTCGGAAGCAAAGAAACACATAATGAAAATTCTTGCATAACATATTAAAATAGAAATATTTTTCATAAATAAAATATATTTGCATTTGATAGAATATACTTGTGAAATTCAAAGAACAAAAATTCTCCTTTTATTTTAAAGTATAATAAAATCATGTTTATCTCAATTTTATATAGCTGTCACGTAGCTAGTTTCATTTTCATTAAGAATAATATTCAACTTCTCAAATATGCAGCTATATTTTTATTACTAAAACACAAGAAGAATTTTTGATATATTCTGCAACTGTTTTTTATTAAAAAATTCTAAATTTTTTATATAATTTACAAGAATTATATAAAAGAATTTTTATATCTTTTCTCGCTTCTGATATCACAATTCAAGATGGTTACAGTGAGTAGATAGGAGCCGTAAAATCTTTCGATCAAAGAATATTTAAAAATTATGAATATAATTAGCTCAATGCTACTTATTACTCGCGTTACGTTAACAAATAGGATTACAATGGTGCATTCAATACTAGTAATTATGCGTCGTCGTTTGCTTCACGGTGAGAAAGACGTGCTCGCAAAATTGTCCCAGCGTGACTACAAATTGACATTGCAGCGCGTGTGGTGAGCCGTTCGATATCCCATAGGCGCCATAAATCAGTCCACCTGACACAGGAAGGATAACAAAGCCGTCTATTTCGAGGACAATATACCTGACTATCCTACAGCCGTATGACTAAGATATCCGATTCGAATCTCATTATACAAAATATTTGCTAATTATTTCGGTAAACTCGAAACAATAATTTCTTGTTGTGATTTTTTGTTTGGTAACTGTATCATTTTTTTCAAACATTTGCTGCGGCCATAAAAACAATTTTTACGTAATGTATAATCATTTTTTAATTAAAAATTTAAATTCGTAAAATGTAATTAAGACGAGATATTCAAAAATTGCACGAGAACTCCCTTGAAATTTTTGCTCAGGAAAAATCTTTCTTTACGGAGAATTTCATTGGCAGATTCATTAGAAAGTTATTTGATATTGAAGATTACAGAGTTTTGGCGCACAACGTTTTGAAAGCGTAAACTTTGCTTTTGAGCAGTTTGAAGTGGACGTTATTCAAACAGGAGATTTCATTAGTGAAGTATTCACAGTTGCAAATTAAAAATTCCCCATGAGTAAAGAAAACTGTATAAATCTTAGCTAAGAAATACGGATTACAGTTTACAAAAGTTTATATTACAATCCCAATAACCTAAAACTAACCTTATGCAGTATATACAAAGTTATCTCTTTAATTTTAAATGTCATTTGATTATTGAAATTATTAAAATTTAAGATCAAAATATTAGACATTTATTATTAAAGTTTAATATAGATAAATAAGAAAATTATTCTCTTTTGTTAAACATTAAGAAACTTCCTCACTGCTTAATTTTGAAATCTGAGATTCATCGTTAATACTTTTTGCATACTGTGATGCTTGTTCCATAAAACTCAAGCTTTGTTGGCAAATTGTTTGTCGAATTGAGAAATAGCTTTTTCTGACACATATAAATAGGTTAAAATAAAGAAGTTAAGAGTTTTATGATAAATCGTTTTATAACTTGATGCGCGTAATTGCAAATTCTCGACTGTTTCTCGAAACTTTCTTTAATAATGTTAATGATAAAAAAATAAACATATATTATTTTCAAACGAATAAACGTGCAAACACTTGCTTGAAACACTAGCTATTCCCTCAACGTGGATTTCAGATGATCCCTGTTCCATAATATTATCGCTGATTATATGCAGAAGGAAGTTTAGTTACAAATTTCAGCGTTCGTGACGTAGGATGTCGCTTGTAGTATCCTGCTTTATCAAACTTCCTTTTGTGCTATCCTCTATCGCGCAATTGCGTCACATTGTAAATTTAACAGAAATACAAGACAATAAGCAAAATTAACAATTTGCATCGCATTTCACTGATAATACTAATTACAACGAAAACATGATTAATTACATTGCTCGTCGAAATTTATTTTATCCTTGTAGAAATAATTATAATAGCGAATGATTATGAAGTCTTATCAGGTAATTTCTATAATTATAAGCGTGAGATGTGAGAAAAAAATATACAAAAATATATAAATTTTTCAAATTTGCGTAAAATTGTACAAAGAATTAAAAATTAACATACAAAAAATATATAAATCTGTTTTTAATATTCTTATAAAATTTATATTGCTATTAAATATTGAGTTTTTACTACGATTCTTCATATTTGTTACTTTTCTCTTATTCTCTCTCTTTTACTATGTTGTTCGTTTCTTACTAATGTTATATCCTTCATTCTCTCTGGATTACAAGTACGAATAAAAGGAAACATATGCTACTTGTTTGCATTATAAATTTGTGCTATATACTGACTATTATTCTCTTCTCCCCCCCCCTCTCTCTCTCTCTCTCTCTCTGTCTCTCTTTCAAATGGAACATAAAAACATGTGCTGCTGCAAAACATAGTATGCTTACAACATCATAATAAATGTAACTTGCAAACAGCGTCTGGCTATATAAATAAGAATTAAACTATGGTATTATACATATAATGTATTCGTAAGTTTCTTCATAATTGATTACTTTGTCACGCACGAATGAATGCAAAATTTGCATAATTTACTGAAAACTTTAATCTCGTGACTGGAAATACCCATCATCTCGATGGAAATTCCAGATTATTATCATTGTTTGTCTGCACGATCTCATGTGAAGAAAGATATACTTTTTTAAAAGATTTGTCTTGCTATTCAAAAAAAATAGCGATTTCCTTGTAACAAATAAATAAAATTATTTCAAAAATTAAAACAATTATATTGTTGAATACAATTCTCATGATAGAAAAATCGATTTCAATTTCGCCATAAGAATTTATTGCCGAGGGAACTTCTGAAGTACCTGTGTGTCTTACCTATTAATACTCATAAAGTGAATGTTGACGTTGCATGAACGCGCGCAGTTAAATGTAATTACAAAGTCAGAGCGACTAAGCGATTTTCGTAGAGATGGGTTTTTCCTTCTTAAACGCTATTAAGGAAAGTCTCGTTACCGTGATTCGCGCGATTCGCGTGCAAAGCGGCGCTAAACGCGCGTGACCTGGCAAAATAACACGCAATAACAATAACTGTCATGGATCGCTCGCGATATGGTTAGCACGATCGCGTATATTCAGTAACCTGTTATTCCAATGTTATTCCATTTTTGCTGTCACGAAGCCAAATAACAGAAGCTATTTATATTAGACGATGTCACTAGTCGATATACAATTTCGACAATTTCCCAGGAGGATCCTGTTGCATCAAGTTTTATTGCATCAAGTTTTACTATCTTGTCTCAATGTAACTCCCAGTAATGCATTTTAGGAATCAAAATAACTTGTGTTCTTCAACATTTCAAGTTCTCTATTAAGTTAAATGAACAAACAGTTTAGTCAGAATAATCAAAGTGTCGATGATGATACAATGCACGTTATGTAAGATAATTTGTGTATGCATGTGTGTAATATTTGTTTTAATAAGTACATCTATTACTCTAGGCTGAATTAAAACAATACGCGTTTAAAAAAAATAAAATTAAAATTTTATTTCAAAAAATAAGAAAGATACGTGATGCGGAAACACAAGCAAAATGTTATTTTCTTGCGGAAGTTTGTTTTATTTGCATGATGATCACACGGATTACGGTGTTTTTCGTTCAGAACTCGCTACACGGATAACGAGCTAATTTGAAGTTCTGTGCGGCACCCTTCACAGACTTATCTAAGTTTTCCGCGCTCTTAATTAACATATTTAACCGGATTGTAACTCTGTTATTAATGCACGTTGCCGAAGTGTAGAGAGAAAGCAAGTATTTCTAATTGAGATTATACTTTGTAAATTATTATCACAATTTATAGACTTGTAGAAGCAATTCAGATTGACCCTTAAAATGCTAAGCTATTGTGTCAAATAAGAAATTGTAAAACTACTAGAGAAATGTTTTAATACATTAATAATATATTTTACAACTTAAAAATGTGTTTACAACTCGTTAACAGCAATTTATTAAAGCAATTAAATCATAAAATTTAATATTTACAAAGATATTTACACTGTTAAATATCAAAAAGGCAATGGTAACTTAATTTTTCGTGTAAACTTTTGTGTAAACTCAAATATCATTTTGTTATTTTTAACTGTTATATGTGTCAAAATGTAAGTCAATCCTTTTCTGTAGTTAATTTGAAAGTATAAATTCGTCTGTGATGTATATATTTAATAAATAATAACTAAATTCTAGCTAAATTTAATATATTTTCTTGAATTAAATTGTTTAACTCCATTATTTATTTTAGTCAAATTAACGATATATTGGATAGGTGCAGTCACGACCTACAAAAACGATTAAAAATAATTCAAATTGGATTAATTTGACATTATATGACTTTTACAATGTACATATATTTATTTGTAGGAATACAGTTTATGCAACTACATTTGCTGTAAAAATTATTTAATATCTCCAAAAATGTAAACGTTTTGCTTTCTTCTTTAGTATACTCTTCAAATATAAAAATTATATTTTTTTTCAGGATACGAATTGATACTGAAGTTGGGAGCACAGACTCTTGCATAACACATAATACATAACGCATAAGAAATTCAACCAATCAGAGTTCTTTATTTTATGGAAAGAAAGGAAACGAAGGACTTTGATTGGTTCATTTTCTTATGCATTACGTGTTATGCGTTGTGTAAGAGTATGTGCTCCCCGCTTAAGGCTGCGTTCTATTTGGTGATCACAGCGCTTGTGAGCATCATTTTTTCTTGTTTAATATTTAAGAAACAACAAAAATGAAATGATTCCAAGAATGCTGTGAGCGTCAAATAAAATGCAGCTTAAGATTGTCACTTTTTCAAGCGAAATATATTCATAACGTTCTTACGCAATATTCTTGAATCTTGTCGACCTATACAATTCGAACTCTTGACATTTCCAAGCAATTCGTGGAGCGGCTGTGTCGTGTCGAGACAATGATATGTGGCCATTAATTCCGATGAATCAAGGATAAATTAGCAGCGGTAGTACATGTGATTTAAGCACGAATCTTTAACAAGCTAATGTACATATATCACAATCATTAACGGTATACGACGAGTATGCGCAAGATGATAAACATTTAAACGATCTTGATTGCAGTAGTATTAACGTTTGACTCGACCATGAACTTCCTCGAATATCATCATGTTAGTCGTGCAATTTCCTCTAATTGCTCGCGAGCGATTAGCCTATGCATTATGGTTGAGCAAATCTCAGCTTGATGGAGCAAAATATATCGATGACTTATATAATCAGAGGTTTCTATATTATAAAATATTAAAAGAAAAGAAAAACGTTAAACGTTCACATTTTTTACAATCATTAAATAATTTTTATAGTAAATGTAATTATGTTAAAATATTTTCCTACGGTAAATATGTATAAATATATCTATATTTTTCGAGATTTAACCGCTTCGAATAAACAAATTATCAATTTACAATTTAAATTATAATGTACATTTAAATATATTAAATATTCCTCAAATATGTATACTTAATTTTTTCTTATCATAAATAATAAAAAATTCTAAATTTTAAATAATTTTAAATAATATTTTGATAAAAATTAATCTGGACCGCTGCGTTTGTTACATCGCGTAAAGATTTATACTTATAAATCAAGAAATTCTGGAATGAAAATGGCTATTCGTACGGTAGTCACATCTCATCGCGCGTATATCTCTGTTGCGGCTTTAAGTTCTCGCCCTTCTCTGGCAGAATTTGAAATCATCGGAAGGATCGTGATGTGTTCGTTGCTCGAGCGTTCTGAAGCGGAATCCGTGTAATCCGATGGGAATGTAGCCGCATTATACGTTATGCGAACGAATAAATTCTTCTGGCGAGCTGGCAAGGTGATTCGCGAATCCGATTTCAATGCTGTCTTACATTGCTTCGCAAAAGCTCCCCAAGTTTTTAGCGAAATAGTAGCGTACCTCGGGGAGTTAGGAAGTTTTGCAAATTCGAATTGAACAAAATGTCGACGAGAGCCTTAATGTCGCGAAACATACTTTATGAATGCATTGGCATTTCAAATCATTTCGTAGTTTATTATTCTATTCACTATATATAGTATATCGATCATTAATTTATACAGAACTTACTTGCAGAAGCATTGTAAATGCCAAATAATTTTTTCAAAAATAAATAAAATAATTATTAATCCATTTTATATAGAATTATTTAATTCGAATGAAATATATTTTTCGCGTTAAAACATTAAATATAGCGTTCCTATATATGATTGTATTCTTCTTTTCAAGGACAATTATTAATTTAACTTTTCAGAATTTTGGGAATATCGGTGAAACAAATTGGTAGTAATTAAACGAGATTGTAATTTTTCTAATTCACGGTGAAGAATCGAAGGAAATGTCAAGTATCGCGAATCTTACGTAGTACACATGAAAATTAATTATTACTAACTATCAAGGCTGAATGATCTGTATATATAAATCCTTTTATTTAACGAAATATCAATATAATTGTGTATAGACTTGTACTTTTACTCCTGATCAAAATCAATATTTACTGGGAGCGAATAGTGCAGCAAAAGAACATATCGTAAATTTACTTAATAAACAAAGTTCATATTTAACAGCGAAAAGTTACCAAGGCAAATATATAAGTTTTCGATATATTTTATTTTTCTCCGTATTGCAATTATTCCACAGCCAATTATTACGTTTCATTTATCAATGTATCAAAAAATTCGCTAATATGATTTATATTTAATAATTAACCTTATTTATTCCTCATAATTTCCAATAATTATAATTATATCCAAGGAAATATAAACAGAAAATATTAATTTTGTTTCTATAAATTAATAATATATCAACGACGTTTTTTAATGAAATAATAATATTTTTTGTTGGCTCTGATAACTCGTGTGTTTTATTTTAAGCAACAATATACATAGCATATATATATACATATATATATATATATATGTTCGATTGATCGAGGCATTTAACTGCGCGTTCTAATTCGATGCACCGGTTTACGACGACGAAGAGCATCCAATCTTATCGCTCATTGAAGTAATTAGCGATTAAAGCAATTAGCCATTGATATCGAATACAGAGTGGCGCACTTTGCTTTGTTATGGAAAATGTAAAAGTAGAATGCTTGGAAAACAAATGGTATACTTTCTAATCAATAAGAAATTTCTAAAAGCATGATAAAGATTATGTTGTAAAAATGCAATTATCGTGTATTATGCTCGTATGCAATTTTCCTTATCCTTCTAACATGATTAATCATGCTTTTATATGTACATGTGACTTGTACAAATCACTTTTATATCATTTACAGAAAACCAATGCAGATAAATAAGAATAAAACAATATGTAAAATTATGACTTAAGAGTTGTAAACACGAAATAAAATTCTTTAGAATGAAGAAAAAAAAGGCGTGCTATAGTAATTAAGTTTAGGGTACATTTAAACATAAACCATGCAACACAACAATATTTATTGACGACTGTATCTCTCCGTTCAGATAGAGGCGTAAGCAGAAAAGATTAAGGTCGAGGCGCGACATGAAAGAAGTCGCAAGTCACTGCAATTTCGTTGTAACGTCACGCATTGAGTCTTAAGATCGGTATTCATAGTCAACATATTTATATTTAAGACTGTCTTAAATATAATCTTAAGATGTAATGAATCAATCAAAAAGCCATATTAAAAAAGCATCTTAAAAAAACATTACTTAAAATAAGAACAGACTATGAATACCAGCCTTAGGCGTCGACATCCACCGGCGACGGCAATTAATGTTCGCAGAGGTTATCCGGTTAGTTCGAAATAGGCTCTACGTACTGCTTATATATACTAGGCCGCTCTAATTATTTTGCTCGCTCGCTCGCAACTAACGTGATAACGCCGCCCGACACTCGACTCGGGAAGGTAACGCGTCTGCCTGCCAGCTCCCGATACTAATGTTCGGTTAATTTATAATCGCGCTGTACATTTCTGCACATAAAATGGCTACGGCTACGAGGCTCGCATCAACTACGCGTGATCTTTGCTCCATATTCCGCCTTGCCATCGTTATGTACTACTCGAATCATATCGTAAAAATATGGATTTAACTTCGAAATGGTCTTTCAGAATCTGTTAATCTAAACTTATCGATTCTTACACAATTTTCTCATGTTTTTAAATCAAATTTTAACTTTATACAGCTGATCTTATTATAATATTTATTAAAAAGTATGTGAATCCCTTAATTATTCCATCGTAAAAAAACTTTCGTTCAGCGTATTGCTTAATTACACGTAAACTGCACATACACAAATTCAATTTCATTTACTGCGAGAAAAGATAAAAAGAGAGGAAATATTTTCATTAATACTCAAAGAGAATAAAAGAACTGAAAAATAATGAAAATAATACAAAGAAGTAATGATTATATATGAAAGAAAAGTAATTATTACCTCAGAAAAGTATATGAAAAATTTTAATAAGCAATGTCATAAATCGATCTTCCCAAAGGGGATCATAATGTGCAAATCTATTGTAATATATAATACTTGAGAAGATAATAGCCCTAATGATAAAAGCACTATTGACATTTAATATAACTTCCTGCGGGATAAGAATAGAATCTCATCAGGCGTATCCAGATTGCCTCCCATCCTCCCGTCTCACCCTCATATTCCAGAGTACAATAAAACTATATCTTTCTCAATCTCTCTCTCTCTCTCTCTCTCTCTCTCTCTCTCTCTCTCTCTCTCTCTCTCTCTCTCTCTCTCTCTCTTTTAACGCATCTTTCTTCTATTTTCTATGCAATTTGCTGGTTTATCCAGAATTAAAGCGTTGCAAAGTATAAGAGTATATAACCGTTTGAGATAAAAAATAGTAAAAATTTTTCAACAGAAAATCAATTCCATTGGTTTATTGTCTACATGTTTCTCATCAATAATGATTTTAATTGATCATTTGTTGCGTTATCATATGTTGCAGAGATAATTTTCAAAAATATTCTTTCCCACGAGGTTTATGAGAAAAGCAATAAATATATTAAAATCACCGATGGAAAAGCAATGGTAAATATATTAAAATCCGATAAAAGCAAATATTTTTTTCACAGAAAGCACTTGTTTTCTAATCATCGATTTTTAAACGAGATTAAGTACACCTTTATTGGGTAGACTAAAAGGATTTATCCTTTTTGCTTTTATGAATTGGATGATTTTTACTAATATTTGCAATCTTAATATATTTGCAATTTCCATTTTTCTAATTCTTATAAAATTCTGATATTTTAATATATTTAAAATACATATATTTAACTAAGTTTTATTTTAATATCTAAAACATCATTATTAATATTTAAGATATTCTCATCTTTTCATTGCTCTTGTTATCTTTCCAATGATGAAAGAAGAGATTTAAATTAAGGTTAATTTGGTAGAGTGCGGACCGGATAACATCTCGGAATGTAAAGGAATGTAATTGATGATGGAACGCGATTCTTTATTTATCTAGCGATTTCGCACAATTACATTATCAGACAAATGAGATCATTATTCTTTTTAATACTCTCGTTAGTACGTCCATACAAATCGCTCAGCATTAATAAATAATTGCATTCAACGAAGAGCCTGATGATCAACAGCAATGCGGGCGCTTACGTTAATTAGGTAACACTTTTTGCTTGTGATCATCGTTTTTCCTTAATTAAGCGAACGCTAATCGATCGGTGACGATACGCAATGTTGCCTGTACAAATCCAATTGTTCGATAAAACATTTGAAATATATAATTAGTTTTCTTCAACAAAAAATCCAAATAAATGTTATTCTCTAGTTAAACGTGGAATATATTTTCAATCATTACATATAGCATTTAACTTTTCTCTTTTTTTTAAATACTTCAAATAATTTTTTAGTATATAAAATCGATCGATGCAAATTGCATCCGTAAATCGAATACGGGGGAGATGCTTAGATCAGGAAATAATTTGCAATCGGCGTTTCCGGATTGCAAGATGCGGAGGAAATGGATTAGCGTTGGAATGAGGGTGTCTCGTAATTACGAAAATATATCCGTTATTTCAATCGAAAGTTACCGACGTCGTCCAATTATGGCGTTGCAATATAATAACAATTAAAGTCGCTAAGCATGGTTATTGTTTTGTGGATAATCGCCTCATTACATGGCAAAGTTACATGGCAAAGACAGTCTCTTAATTGTTATAGCTATAGTAACAAGACACGATCAAGGAATTATAATATAATAACAAAAATTCTTATAATGCGGAAAACAACTGTAGGAAAAATCCATATCTGTGAAAAATTAAAAATATTTAAAATATATTCGATCTTAAGAGATTACTGCCGGAATACTTAAACGCTGAAGAATACGAGTTGGGAATGAAAGAGCTTTTAACGATCTACAATAAACCACGGATTAAATTTTTCTCAGGGAAGGTAAAATGCAAATTTCTTTTAGAATATTCACTACCGTCAATATACATCTTTCGGAATAACTCGTTATTTGTGCGTTTTCACGAGCGCGCTGTAGAAAAAAACTGGACAATTTCATCGCAAATTTTGTAACTCTAACACCGCTCCTCTCAAATACCACGTTTTTCCAAGATTTTTGCCTCTCTTTTTTTATTTTCATGTAGTATCGCCAACTTTGTATTTCAATTGTAACGATGACACATGTATGAGTTTATGGCCGAGACATCAATGCGTTGCCCGACGTAAAACGGTAGGAGAGAAAAACATTTCGTGCCTCGATTTACGACACGGGGATCGATGTTATTTATGCACTTGAACGTGATTCGCTTAGAGAAGTAAATCATCATTGCGGCATCTCGTATTCTGCGTTGAGAAATTCGCGCGTTGTAATGCTGAATAACGGTAGTAATGGCAGAAAGCGGGACCGCCTATTAAGTCGCAATTAACCTTCCAACCGGCAAAGTTCTTGTACAACGCGGCACACTTTAATATGCTAATGCCACTTTTCTTGATTCCATCAAGGAAAAGCTCTTCAATTAAGAGATCGCCGAAGACCTCTGGTTGCCGCGTTGCGATGATAGAAAACTTATAGCAGTAATAATGAATATTAAATTTGCACTGAAAGAAACATTTTTTATAGCTACAAATATATGTTACTATAATTATAATTATTACTGTTGTAATGTTAATAATAATATAACAGCTATATGTATAGTGTTATCAACACATATATATATATATATATATATATAAGCTTATTTTTTAAACAAAGCATTGCAATCTGGCAGCAATCGCTGAAAGTTATTGCAACTGTTACCAAACATGTCGTAACAAGCAATGAACTCGAGTTCCGACCAACCATTTTGCTACAATTAACATTTATTCATTTTCGTTACGTCAGGAGATCCGGCAGCTTTTTCTAAAAAGTGTTCTCACAAACTGAAGGTAAGTTTTT
>NW_017298142.1:295389-343496 GCF_001594075.2 Trachymyrmex cornetzi
TATATATATATATATATAAAATAATTGGCAATCGAACATGACTATTATTATAATTATTACTAAAAACGGTTGGAATTACTATAAATTGTAGTTAAGTTACAATAATTGCAAACATTTTTACAATAATAATAGTTACGATCGTAGCTATTTTCGAAGGATTGTCAACTATACGTAATTGATAAAAGTATACATATAGTTATTGTTACTAACATTATAGTAGTGATAATCACAATTACAGTAACATTAATTATAGTAATAAGTACCAAACATTTTTTTCTCACAGTATTGGTAGATGCATATGTTTCTAGAAAATTTTTAAAAGTCATAAAGTCAAATATTTCCATAATTCTGCTTTTCATAAAAATTCTACTTTGAGAAAACTTCGTGTATTCGGTTCTCTTACCATATTCCGCGATACTGAATCATCCTATACGCAATATATTGCTACGCTAATGTTCGCTTTCGATACATTATGCATCTTTCTTGTAGCGGGAGACATAACGACCACCATTAAAATTTCGACGGTCAATCGTTCGTAGCGAGAAAATTTATGATCGTGCGTGATAAAGATATATATGAGGCTAGTTTAATAGAAAAAAATCACATTTACCTCGCGTGAATGTACATTGCATTCGCACAACGTGTGTGGGACATACGAGTATACCGGAGACTCGCATAAAGTCACCAATATTTTAATGCGTTATCTACAAAAATACAGGTCGAAAGCGGTGCGATCGATAGCGCACAGGCCGAGAGAGTGTACACATAGACAAACTGTACAATAGGCAAACATCGTTTTTAGCGACTGTTTTAGTGCTCTATCCACCATGCCGCACCGCGTTATTATCGGCAATCGAGATATACACGCATTCGCATCGAACGTGATCCTAATCCGATTTCGCGTGCCGCATAATAAACCGTGCCACTTGTGTCTCGTCGCTCCCCAAATCCCTAGACGACCATTTTTCCGACAGTTTTCGAACTACGCCTCGCACAAACTGCTCACGATTCGGTAAAATCAGCGTCGAAAATCGACAATTCGATAGAAGCTCTGAGATTTTCGATACGAGTATTTCAACAAGAATGTAAAATATTCAAGTACATGATAATATATTATTTCATTCATGAATTGCGGAATATCCCAAATCTATTATGAATCCATTTATTCGCTGATTCTTCAATAGAAATTAAATTCATTTTTTATTAATATAAATATTGAACATATTAAATTATGAGCAATGGAAAGTAGATAATTCTTTTTTATATTTATCACTGAATTTAGTGATCTTTCAATTTTTATTCAAGAAAAATAAAGAAAAAAGTAGTTTAAATTTCTGCACAAAAAAGATTTTGTTAAAATATCTAAAAATTTTACTACATATTAATTTGAAAATTCTTTGTTAGATCATCGAATAATTATATAGGAAATTTAAGCATGATGAATGTTGCAAAAATTTTTGATATTCTAGCAATCAGCTCAAGCGCGTCTTACATAATTATTTTGATAGTTCGGCAAAATTATTTTCAGATCTACCCTGGTAGAAATTTCATGCATTTTTTGAGCAGTTACTAAACAGCTATACCAACTTCTGTCTAGTAACTGAGAAGGAAAACTACTTAGGATCCCAATCAGGATATAATGCTTTGCTTGCAGTTACTGAATATAAAAGTTGCATAAATCTGAATCCAGTTACTGAATAGAAACACATCAAATAATGAATATTAAATTGATTAATAAGCAAGCTAACTGCTCATGAAATGGACAGAATAAAACTTTATCAAGTTTTTGTCCATTTCCTACTCAGTATTAGCACAACTAATGAGAATAGAGTAATATTAGATAGTAACTGGATAAATGTCTAGGAAAACTGCATACATTTCTACCAGGATAGCTAAACTTTTTGAATACTTCAACAAAATCGTCGTTTCCGTATGAGACATTCTTATTAAACAATTAGATTAAAGGACAAAGGTCTTTTAAATAACAATAATATCAAGAATATAGAAGGGCAAATTAGAGTCAAGTTCGAATATAATATATGTGTAACACGTTAAAAATTTTTTACATTCCAATAAATTGATATAAAAATATATTGTAAATATGAGCCGTTTATTTTGAAAGTGACCTAAGTCCATTTAAAAAAAAAAATGTTGTTTATGACAGCTAACTTCAAGTTGTACACGCTACTACAAAGGTCAACAACAAAACATTGAAAAATGGACTTAGGCCACTTTCAAAATAAACGGCTCATATAATTTAAAAAACTTAATGTTACATTGTGTTACATTACATGTTTCGGCATAATTGTGCCATCATCAGATGTTTATAATTCGCAGAATAGAAACGCATTAAAAAAGTCAATAATAAACGTTATAAAGGATGTATTGAACTAATCTTATAAATATATCCGCCTTTTATGTAAATCAGATGCAACACCACAGATGGAGTTATAATGACTGATATAAGCAACTTGACACGCATCTTATCTACATCATATGTTGGAAGGATGTAGGACCATAACGGTGAGTTCTTTAACATAGTTATGAAATTGCTTGTAGATCTGTACCTAAAAGATTATAACTTATAGATAATTGTGAAAAATTTTCTATCAACCGGTCGTCCAACCGATTGCGAGCAATTTGTTTTCACTCTCCATCTATGGTGTTGCATCTGATTTACATAAGAGGCGGATATATTTATAGGATTAATTCAATACATCCTTTATAACGTTTAATATTGACTTTTTTAATGCGTTTCTATTCTGCGAATTATAAACATCTGATGATAGCACAATTATGATGCCGAAACATGTAATGTAACACAATGTAACATTAAGTTTTTTAAATTATATTTTTATTTTTATATCAATTTATCGGAATGTAAAAAATTTTTAACGTGTTACACATATATTATATTCGAATTTGACTCTAATTTGCCCTTCCATATTCTTGATATTATTCTTATTAAAATTATAAATGCAATGAAATGAAAAACACATGAATAATAATATTGAAAGGACGTACAATGCAATTCATTTCCATATTATAAGGAAATGTATGGAAAAAAACATAGGCAGCAGAAGATATGGAAAATGCAAAAAATATCCTATATATTTCCATTCATTTTGCATTTCTACATCTCATTAAGTTAATTGCAAATACAGGGTGATAAAAAATTACATATTTTAAAAGCAGGTAATATTTATAAAATAAAGATAGTACCCAACAGCAAATATAGATCCTAAAACAAATGAGATATAGGCCTTTATTGTCTTTAATTGTTTATTAAGATATGGGTCTTTATTGTCACCATAAGAGATGCTTTACAACCTTTAGTT
This sequence comes from Trachymyrmex cornetzi, assembly GCF_001594075.2. Lineage (NCBI taxonomy): Eukaryota > Metazoa > Arthropoda > Insecta > Hymenoptera > Formicidae > Trachymyrmex > Trachymyrmex cornetzi. The sequence goes on from NW_017298142.1 coordinate 298,728, forward strand.
CACCTCATTAGTAAGTAAAATGCTAGCTGTAAACTGCGGATCAAAGTGCCTCTTAAGGGCAACTGATACTGTTCATGCACAATAAGGCACTATTCCATTTTCTACGCATCGTTTGACAATATCTAACTTAGACATTTAATGGACAGTGGATTGGAAAAGTCCAGTAGTTTGACTTGTCAAATCCCCTTATTTTAGACCTTGATCCCTTAGATTTTTTTTTAGAGAGAGAGAGAGAGAGAGAGAGAGAGAGAGAGAGAGAAAAGAGAGAGCTGTGGAGAGTTTAATATATTTAATACCTATCAATAATGTATCAACTCTGCAAGAATGTATATTCAATGCATACCTATCAGGAAATCCGAAAGCTGCTAAATATATGCATAAGAGTGCGTGATTCTCTACAACAAGTAGGACTGAGGGATGTATGACAATAAGAACTATATAAAGCACTTCTTATAGTGATGACAAAAACTGGCTCATTAGTATTTGTTTTATAATTTAAGTTTCTTAAATTTTTCTCTCAATTTTAATGAATGCTACATGTATATCTCAAAATATGTAAACCTTTCTTTAATCAACCTATATATTAGTAGAAAGTTAACGTAACACTCGTTGAAAATCGTATTTTCCACATGTGTTTGTCTTCCACTTTTAGAATCCTTGACGTATCCTGACCTCATTTACAATAAGAAAGACGACTGTAGCGATTTTCTCCTTTAGAAGTTAGATGTGAAGGAAAGTTCGTTTCAGTCGTCGCCGTTGCCTCGGGTATACGAGATAAATTGAAAAAAGATGGCAAGATAGGTAGAGAGTTAGATAGGGAAAAAGAGAAATGAAACTGTATGGACTATTGGCAGACTTTAATCCGCCTTGTCTACAACAATTCGTGCAATTAGGTTCGCACAACGCCGCGAACATTCCTATAATAATTTAAGATCTGTGCAAGAACATAGCAAGCTTATTTTCTTAGAAAAATTAATATAAAATTAGCTTTATTTTCAAGGAATAAATTACTTCTTCAATCCGTATTTATGTCTCATATTTAGCGCTAAATATCACCATTTATAATACACGGATTTATATAATAATTTCAAATGTTATATTTTTATGCCAAGATATTAGGTAACTATTTGTTCTTAGTAAAACATAACGAAATAATTCGTTCACAATCAACTCATGAAACATAATGTCCTCGTTTTATTTAATAACATTAAGTAAAATATTGCATAAAATTGTAAAAATGTCTTATGCGATATTTTGACTTCTTATAAAGATATTTGTATGAATTCTGCAATGAGGTAGATAAATCGATATCAGTATAGGCATGAATATGTATGCAAGCGAATGAAGTACTTTGGCAGAATTGCACTATATATCTCGTTTCGTGCTAAACGTAATTGTAGTTTACAAGGTAGAGTTTCGCCCGGAACATGAGTTTGCCACTATTTAATTACAAACGCGGACCCATTATTAATTAATCACTCTTCTACTTACACAATCGAGCATTATATTGTAATAACTAGTAATTAGAGACACTTGATGTAGGCATAATTGTCGACTCCATTATAGTCTGCAATAATGTCTTTCAATATATACATTCCCCGTAATTATGCATTTGTCGATTGTCAGCGGATTATTATTCTTGTTATACCGTTATCGGAAAAACTGATGTATCGTCCTGTAATATATTATGATTATATTTCGCTGTATCGCCGCGAATAATATACATATTTCGTCGTTAAATCACATTTGCTTATGGCAACTAATAAATCCTCATTCATATTTTCTCATTCGCGTGCTTGAGAATGTATCACGCATTCTTGTTTGAAATCGCATTCCTCTCACTTAAGTTGGCTTAATCGCTATATCGCTGAGATATATACGGTATATGTATATACACATAAAAAACAATCTCATAAAGCTTATAAATTAGTACACAATAGCATCGTAATTCAAAACGCATAATAAGAAAAAAAATATACGTTATTCTAATAGCAAATTGTGGCGTAAGATCTGTCGAATAGAAGAAAAGAGAAATGATTGCTCTAATTGACTTCATGATGATATGAATTTATATCTGCTATAGAGCGTCCGATCAACCGCGCTTCCTTTGGACGCTAAATAAGTAGCTAAGAATAACTTGCGCTGATCTACTGACTGCAATGATAAAATCTAAACCACTCACTATAATCTCTCGCTATATTTGTTGCTATAAAAAAATACTTTCTAGAAAAATTATCGTCACTTAAGTGAAAATAAAAAAATTGATATCATATGAAGTACAATTTTGTCTATAGATTATGAAATAATAATCATTCTATAATTTATACATTTTATAATTTTAAATAAATAATTAATAAAATAATAAATTTAATTATTTATATAAACCTTCTTCAAGTTTCCTTATAGATACGCAAGCACTCTTCAGAGTACATTGTATATATATATATACATATATTTAGTAATTATAATTATTAGTAGAATACATAATATATAGTATATATGTCGGAAATTTAAATAAATCCCCGTCCTAATCTTTGATTTATTTTATATTTGTATTTTCCGTATATTACGTCATTTATATCATCACAAAAATCATGAACGATGATTAATACACATATCTTCTCCAAATATCTGAAAATCCCGCGATACCTCAGCATCGCGTGATATTTCGCGTGTCGAGAAACGAAGAAAATCGCCCGCGCCAGTTGAATTTGATCGAAATTAGCAGTGATTCTTCGGTCAACTCGGCCGACGGGTCTACGAAAAGCAAGAGAAAGAGAGGAAAAGAGAAACAGAGAGAAACGTGACGTCAGTTGGCGGAAGTCAATTGGCGCGTCATGCACACGCGGAGTTGATTCTAGCGAGCGGCCTTCCTCGCCTTCTCCTTCGCCACGGTATTAAGTTTAGCCACTTCGGCCTGACGCGGGCAGTATGTCAAGATCACTCGATCCGCCGTTGATATCGACCTTTCTCTATCTCCCCGTTCTTCTCGTTTTCTCGCTTCGCTGAGAGAGGTGTGCTCCAAGTGTCGCTCGCAAAGTAGCGGCTGATTCGTGTGTAGGAAGAGCTGGAGCGAGAATCAAAGAGACAAGAGGGCTAGTTCAAGAGTAGTTCGAGAGTTGCACGGTAGACAGGCAGGCAGGCTGTCTTGTGCCTGCTTTCATCTTTCTCGGTAAAGCGACGTCCTTTGAAACATGCCGCGGAGTAGCTCGCGAACGGGGTGACGAGAGAGATGGTTGTCTGAGATTCAAAGTCAGGGAGAGCCGAGCTAGCTTTCCCTTTTGGGAATAAGAAGATTCGCGTGTTAGATGGTTGTTACAGTGAATACGTTATTCTTCGCGGTATATTCTGAGAGTGGTACTGCTTGGAGCGCATTGGTTTGCATGCTTGCGTTTGAATGATATATAGGTAAGTCTTTGAAATTCGTCTTCAATTGCAGCTTATTTTACGAAAAAAATCTGTTTCCTCTCTCTAAAAGATAATTCGCATAGGTATAGGGCAAAAGAAAGACTTTATTACGTGAAAATATCACGTGAAAATATCAGTACCTACTTCATAGTTCATTGTAGATAACTGTACCATAACTGTAAATAGTAATATAAAACAGTGCTTTGGTGCTATTAGCTTTTCTGCTTTTATGTACTATTACAATTTTATATCGAAGAACTTTAGCTAAAAGTAAAAAAAAAATGCGATGAACGCAGACGTATCAAAGAATTATGAGATTAAGAATTCCACTGTAACGTAAGTCAGAATGCTGTGAAGAGCTTGACTGAGGTGGAATAACGAGGGAACACCCGTTTGATTGCAGAAGGATGCAACCACGGGTGACAGTGGTTCTGGCCACGGTCTGGCTGACGGTGGCGGTTCTGGTAGGAGGAGCAGCAGTCACCCTCCGCCTCTCTCACGATCAATACTCCCCCGTGTCTCCACGCCGACACGCTAGGGTTCAACGGGACCGTACTGGAGTCTGGAGGGATCACGATCCAGTCCACGATCAACCTCTCGACCTTTGGATCGGCTCGCGAAGGTCGCTCTCCACAGAGGGTATGTCAGATTTTACAGTGCTATGACTGTTATGTCAAGCTGAGCAAAATAAAGCATCATATTGTGTTTCGCTGTCAACTCAAGAGCTGATGTCTAATACGAGATTGTCATTTTGAGAATATATTAGGAATATATTCTCAATATATCTTTCTGATTTCTTTCTCTTCCTCTACCTACAAAGAAATATGTAGAAAAGATGTAAGGGCATTATGATTTTAAATGTTAATTTTATTTTATAAAATACTTTTAATATCTCTATTTGATATTCTCAGGAGACAAAGACAACAAGTATATAGAAATGTATATTGTTCTATTTTAGTATTTAACTCAATTTACCATTTAATTCTGTCGCGTTGTCTAATGAAGATGGAACAAACGCTTCGTGACGAATCGGCCTAACTGGTGGAAATCCGTTTGTCCCGGCTTTCTGATGAATCAAGGTCTTCTTGTTCATCGTCTTTGTGCAACTCCAATGTCACATAAATACTATTCACGATTGTTAAAAGTTCGAAAATTTTCAGCATGCGTTCAATCTCAAATATAGTTATTATCACAAATAATAAAAGAACCGTGGATTGAAAGAAAACAAACATTTGATTTAAAAGGCTTATTTCACGAACACTAGACAACAGCAGCGAAGTTTAAATTTATTCATATTTAATACATCAATATATGTATATAGACGTTTCGATCTGTCATCAGATCATCTTCAGTATTCAATTTTAATTCTTAACAATTTTAACATAAATTAAGCGATAAATTCATTACGCAAATATTCTACGGCTAGATTTCGAAATTGTTACATTTTTTCTCATTAACGATTAACTAAAATATTCTGCATCACTTCCATAAGTACAAAACTATATCTAACATAGTTGTTCGTCAGTTATATATCATTTCATAGATTACACAAAACTTGTTACTTCCTTGAATCAAATCTCATACTTGATTGTATCATACGGAGACGGATGATTCTTTAAATTGTGTCATAACACATTGAAATTTCTCATTTTGTCCATTTACAATATAATTCATCTTGATTTTATTAATTGTAAATGGACAAAATGAGAAATTTCAATGTGTTATGACACAATTTAAAGAATCATCCGTCTCCGTATGATACAATCAAGTATGAGATTTGATTCAAGGAAGTAACAAGTTTTGTGTAATCTATGAAATGATATATAACTGACGAACAACTATGTTAGATATAGTTTTGTACTTATGGAAGTGATGCAGAATATTTTAGTTATATAATCGTTAATGAGAAAAAATATAACAATCTCGAAATCTAGCCGTAGAATATTTGCGTAATGAATTTGTCGCTTAATTTATGTTAAAATTGATAAGAATTAAAATTGAATACTAAAGATGATCTAATGACAGATCGAAACGTTTATATATATTGATGTATTAAATATGAATAAATTTAAATAGTTATTATCATTTCTCGTGTTAAGTTGAGATAAGAAGATAATATAATATTAATATTCGAAATATAAAAAATCTAAAGATTTGTGTTAATACGTTATGTTGTCAATACAATAATAATTACAGGGCAGTATTGTGTTCTTTATTAATTTTCAAATTAAAAAAAAAATTTTAAAAAGCAAATAGAATATTTTACTAATAAAATAAATGAAGTAAACTCAAAAGATATATCTGTGCAAAAATATCATACATAAAAATTATTAATTTTTTTTACACAAATAATGTGAAAAAAAATTTTAGGGCGAAAGCTATTATTTAGCAGAATAATGGATGATATATATTTTTCGAGTAATACACACACATATAAATCTTTATATTATAACAGCACGCAAGAATTTCGGAGAAATAAATTGGCGTCGAGCATTACTCACGTCACTATAGTATGCAACTATATTAGTTTAGCCGGGTATGAAATCGTTATTAAATATCTTTTAAAGAGAATCTCCCCCGTAGATTAAATTTCTAAATTAAACCGTTATTTTCAGCTACGTAATGTGCAATAGTTAAAATTAATTTTCTGAGTATATCTAATTTTTGACATAAAAAAAGTCTAATTACATTTTTCAGAATCAGGAGCTCTATCTCGCAATGCCAAATATACCGAGCGAGATTTTCAGCTTGAAGGTTTCTTGAAGGACACTGTCTCGTCAAAGCGAATGTACCCCTTTTCAGGCTGGCAGAGGCGGTTACCGAATATCGCCGGCGCGGAATTCGCGGCCGACAAAGTCGATTACGGCTACGAGATGCCGGAAACGCTTTCGCGCGAAGCAGAGGTATCCCCTTCAGACCTTTTAGACGACCCCTTTGTGGCAGACGACACGTTTCAGGATCAAGGCCCAGGATCGATGGAAATATACAAACTAGATCTATCCAAAGAGAAGACTCTACTGACCGCAACCACGCCCTCCATAAATTTACTGTTGAGAAATAAGAGCAAAGCTCCGAAAAAGACGGGTCATTTGAATTCAAAGACAAAGACAACAGAAATTAAGTCAATAACAAGTGCGAACGTTAATCACAAGCAATCAAATTTTTTCGAAGAACAACGAACCGAGACTCCTTTCATCAACAAAGACGCCTTCGATGTTGGTGGTGTGCCGGAGCTACAGGTTGGATGCGAAGGTCTCGAAGCGTCGTTGTTGTCCCACAAGACGAAAAGATCGATAGATGCGCCTGACAAGGAGAAGGGCGAGGTACCAGCTCCGTCCGTGTTGCTAAACGTGTCGCCGGTATCCTTGGATCTCGACGACGTTCTGTCATACGATGAAGAAGAATATGAGGAAATGGACGAGCTTCTCAAACTCAAAAGACTGGAAACTACCACGAAAAGAAACAAGCCAAATAGGGGAGATATGGATGCCAGCCATCTTAATTCTGACCATCTGGATGAATTTAGGCGACCAGAGAAGTTACCAGAACGAGGAGATTTGGGTGGATCCATTCCAATAAATTCTAGTGAATTAATAACTAGTCAGAAGACCAAGCGATCTCTGGCAGATCTCGAAATTAAGAATTACGAGGAAGCCAAATCAAAGCGAGAAACCATTTTATTGGACGGTGATAACGGCGCCAGCAGGAGTCATGGTCGGCAGTTGCTGTGGCTTGCCAAAGCAAATACTGAGGGATTTGCGGACGGTAGAAGCGAACGGAAGCGAACGAGACGGTCGATCGATTGGGGCTTCGGTGAGGATGAAGGTGTCGTGTCCAGCGACGAGTTGCAGACCGTGAATGAACGTCGCAGGCAGCACGAGATGCAATACCATCAAGACACATCTAGAAGACGTGACCAGCATCATGGATTAAATACTAACATCGATAATGTTAGACAAGAGTACGAGAAATTACTTGAACAAAAACGAAGAGAAGAAGAGTATTTGCGACGAATGCAACAGGCTAATCAAAGACTGCCGAATAGACGGGAGGAGTATCGTAAGAGGATGGACATTACAACACATCGTATAGATAACGAAGATATGCGACGGCAAATGGAAGAAAGACGAAAGCAAGAAGCAGCGCAAATGCAGGAGACAGACAGAAGAAACGAGCAAGAGCTAAGAAGACGAGAGGAAGAAGAACGAAGATTACAAGAAGAAGAAATTAAAAGAAAACTACAGAGCAAATGGCAAGAGGAAAATTTTAAAAAATCGGGCTTTAAAACTTTCATAAAAGATGATGAAAGGAAACGAAGACTTTACGATGAAGAAATGAAGAGACGAGAGGAAGAACAGCGAAGACAATTGGAAGAAGAACAAGCAAGGAGACAGGAGCAATACAGATCGCAGCAAGAAGCTCAAAGAAAAAGGGAAGAAGAGGCAAGAAGGCGTCAAGATTCAATGAGAAATCTTTCCGAAAATGATAGAAGAAGATTAGAAGACCGTCGCAGAGAATGGCTAGAGAAGAAGAGGCAAGGGGATGAAGATGAGAGAAGGCGACAGCAACCATCGAATTTAATGCACGCGGAACATTCAGTCAGTCATCCGAACGATATCAGACAGCGCGATCAAGATGAGATAAGACGACAGCAAGAAGAAAAACAGCGAGAACAGAAATTGCGAGAATATATTACACGAAATCGACCTATCAGTGCCAATCATGCCGATCAAAGATCGGAAGAAGAGAAACGACGCTATAGACCCGAAGAACACCAAGATCCGCGGATGAATGTGAGTAGAAATGACGAAGAGTACCATCGACGACTGGAGGAGCAGCGTAAAAGACAAGAAGAAGAGAGAAAACTACAGGATTACATCAGGAGAAACCAACCAGTGAATGTGCCATCGAGAGATAATCAATCGACCACAGCCGATCGTAACTGGTTCGAGGAGCGAAGACTGATCGAGGAAGTCAGGCGTCGCGACAGATATCCCGATCCAGGAGTGAGGAGAGACCATGGACCGTCGGCGCCTACGTATATCGATCCGCGAAGCTCACCAGAGGAAGTCAGACGGAGGCAACAAGAGACGGCGAGAAGGTTAGAGGAGGATAGGCGGCAGAGGTACGAGGCGGAAGAGCGACGGAAGGAACTCGCCAGGCGACAGTGGGAGGAGGAAGAAGAGAGACGGTTACGGCAGCAACGGATGCGAGAGGAGGCGGCCAGGCGAGAAGAGGAAACGAGGAGAGAGCAATCTAGGAGGTACGAGGAGAACAGGAAGCAGCTGGAGGTAGCGAGGATACAGGCCGAGAGAAGAAGGCAGGAGATGTTGAAGCAACGATCCAGGAACGAAATTGGTAGGACGAAACAACCAGAAACTAGGCCGATCTACCACCAGGATCCTCGTCTTTTGGCAGAGCACAGAAGACGACAGGATAGCCGGCCCATTCCGAGTAATTTGATGCGAGTCGAAGAAGCCAGGCGAGCGGCGGCAGAGCGCGAAAGGCAAAGATTGGAAGCCGAGAGACGACAACAGGAAGAGAGCAGGTATGTAAGTGGTCCTTAGGGCACGTGCTTTGCAAAAATGAAGTTTTCACTTGGCGTAACGCCAGTGAACTTTATTCGAGCTGATGCGCTTCGCAGTTTTCAATGTTCGTTACTTCTATCATTTGTCTCTGTTCGTTTTATTTTTGTTTTATTATTATTTCCTTATTGGGAACTAATATTGTTGGGAACTAATATTGTTTCCACATGTATGGTAGGTATTATTGCGATAAAATTGAAATCGCGTAAAGTATACTTTTAAAGGATCGGAAAAAACCGAATTTTTCCAATTTTTCCGCGGATTCTTTCGGTTTTTTTCCCAAGGGTAGAAAAATTCATTTTAGAAAAATTTACGCGTGCTTGTAAAATCTACCACGTTTGTTCTCGATTCTTTTTTCAAAAAAAATAATTGCGTATAGGGTACACAGCGGAATAATTTGGATAAGTTAACAGAATTGAGGTCCCATAATGTATTCGATAAAATATACGAAACATACACTGTTATATGTATTAACTTAAATTACTCTTCAGACTAGTTGTTAAGATTACATTTGTTTCTAAATTATTTCGTTTAATAGTAAATAAATTTCACATCAAGTGATGTAATATTGTAAACGTAAATATAAAAGTTAGCTGTATATTAATTTCAATGCTTATAAACGAAGTTTATTATCTTATTTTAATAATATTATAACATACGAGAATTAATATATTGTAATCTTATATCTAATTTAAATAAAATCTAACACATTTTGTAATGTGCAGATTAAGACGAATCACATTCACGACAAAGTCTTTAGAATAAAAAGAATTATAAATTTTTTAATCTAACCGATCTAACCTACGTGATGTATCTATAGTAACCACTTGCGCAGTACAATGCGCAGTCGTGTACTTATAATGCTTTGCTATGCACCATAGGAAGGTTAGATTAGATTTTATAAAAATAGAAGGAAAAATTAAAATTTTAACAAAAATAAGATTACATAACTTTTTGGATCACATTAATTTGATGAAGGATATTAAAAATTAAATAGCATGTTATATATATTGCAAAAACAGCAATTTTTCCAAAAAAACCAATTTTTCGGAAAAAAACGGGAATTTTCCTGGTTTTTTTCCAGCAACTTGAAAAAAGCGGTTTTTTTTTAACTATAGCGTAAAGAGTATATTTCATACAATGAGAATATAAAATAGCAATAGAAATATAAATGGTGAATTCCAGATATGCTTCTTTTTTATTCTTATTTTACTTTATATTTATATTAATATTTAATACTACCAATTACTTCATCAGTTGAAAAATATTATCGCCTTCCTTGTAAAAGAGTACTAAATATTCCAACAGGTCCAATTCGATTTTGCTGATTTGATCCTGCTAACTTAATATAGATTTTCTTGTAGTTTAATGCAATAAATTTCGCTTGTGCTACCTGAGATATTTTTCCAGTCGCGTGAAATTTTAAATATCAACAATCGCGATATATTAAAGACAGTGAACAGTGCGACTTTAATTAAAGAAATATTCCAAGCGTATCATCAAGGCAAGAGTTTATTTATTCGAATTATCCGATAAATGCGATCCTACATTTTCATCTACTGTAGAATGAGAGAGCACAGACAGAAGGAGACCGATCAGTGGAGACGACAAGAACTAGCCAGACTAAACTCTCTGCCGGTGAGCGCAAGGATAATAGTCCGTCCTGGTGGCTCCTCGCCGACGTCGCCCGTCTCGCCACCAGTGATATCGAGGGGCGGCTTCAACAACGAGATCGATTTTACAGTAAGTCCTCCATTTGTCTGTCAAAACACTTCACCGCACTCCGATCGCGTAAACCCGATTCGGTTGTCCACCGGCGGTTTATTCACTGACGAATTCGATCTCGTGGTCGCCAATTGTCTCGCGCTACCAAACTAAAGCGCGCTTCATTAAATCAGGGAGAAGTTGCGGCGGGTTCGTGCCCCTTCGACCCCAACAAGCCTTCAGTCGCTCTGTTTTGTTTCGCTTAATTGACTGAACGCTGAGCAGCATCGCCTCTCTCTTTGGCACTTTTTTGTAATATTTTCTCCGAAAATTGCGATAATTTTAAGAAAAATAAAAAAAATACAAATATGTGCGAAACGTAATAAGATATTGTTACTTTTGCAATTTTAATTATGCAAATTCAAAATTCAATGATTATTTTCAGGGAATCAACCCGCATCGCGAAGGTGTACGAGTGGCACAATTTCCTGTCCCTCCAACACCGAGACCACCTGCCCAGAGTCCTGCCCCATGTGTTTGGGCAGTTGTTCACTGTTGTTCATCCAATAACAATCGTCTCGTAAAGTGTTTCGAATCGTTGGGCTGCCCCGGGATTAATTGGGATCCTAACCCGTGTAGAGGGCCTGTTGCGGACGCTGCCAGAGCAGAAGTCCTGAAGTTCTATGCTAACTCGTAAAACTAATAACATCAATAAGATTCAGCCTTTACTTTTCGAGAGACGAATATCAACTAGACAAGAAAAAAGAGGGAAAGACTTTTCAACACTGACGGAAATCTCTCTCTCTCTCTCTCTCTCTCTCTCACACACACACACACACACGCGCGCGCGCGCGCGAAAAGTTTCAAGTTACTGTACTTCAAATCAATTTGTGCATATGTGACTTCTGCTGGATCTGTATAAATATTTGTGTCGCTCATCGGATAAAAGAGCTCAGTAAGTTGACTTAAATATTTGCAGAACGGAAGACTTTGATATACATTTTTACTTGACACAATATTAGTAATTTTAATAACTCAAAATTAAGCAAAAAGCTATCATAAATAAATATTTCAGTTTTATAAAAAAATAATATTTTTACGACAAAATTCAATGAAAAAGAAAAAAAACATTAAATTGAATTTAATATATTGGATGTTAAAATCTACACTGAAATATTATTAACGTGTTTTGAATAAATTGTAAAATATATTTACCTATATTTGACGTAAAATATAAATGTGCTAAAAAATATTTAGAAATATTAGAGATAGAAAATCGAAAAATAGGAAAATGTCATGAAAATTTTACATTTAAAAATTATCAATTTTTTAAATTTAAAAATACATCTATTTTTTTACATCCAGCAACACAATTATTTGCGATTTCTGATTATTTGTAAAATTCTATCTTCTCTACAGAAGAGAATAAATAATGTATAAGACTAGGTATACTTCGAAAAAAGATAGTTTAAATCGGGAATGAAAATAATCAACAACAAAGCTGAATATTAAACTCTTATGCCTTTTTTTATGCTAAAAGTCATCGTATATAATATAATGAAGATCATATATTATTTTATTATAATAATTACGAACAAAAACGTAAATATTTTTTTATCCGCCTATTTCTACGATAGTGTGCTTTAGACAGATTTATATAGTGCGACTAGGAATTAACGATAGTCTAAGAAACGTTTAAAAGGTTCAACTTTTAAAATGTAGCAAGCAGTATTCGTTTTAAGTAATGTCGAAGATTAATAAAACGTGTGTTTTGTGTAGAATAGTAATCAATTAGTTTTTAATATTAATCGGTAGCCAACGTTGTAGCACTGCCTCGCGTAGCGCGTGTAAAGTTACGTACATATGTAAAGCTCTGTAAAGAAAAAATATATACGACAAACTTATGACACGTTTTGTCGTCACGTTTGCATGTACAAACACAGCGTGCGAAAATTATTGTAAATCTTTTGTACGTAGCCAAGACGAGTATCTTTGCAGCTTTTTTCCACATGTGATATAGAAGGTAGGCTCTAATGTGTTATAACCAGACGAATATTTATGTAACATACACAAAGAAAGCAATAAAGTTATTTGTACTTGTATAACCCGAAACACCTGTCAGAGTTTTCGTGCTACAATCAAACTTTATTACGTACGTAAAATTTGATTAACTCGCCGCGACACTGACATGTTTGTATGTTCTTTCAAATTACATTGCAAACGCAAAATGTGAAAAAAATTACACATTTTCAATGTTTTTATTTTTTTAAAAATAATCCTCGTGCTTTATCAGTGCCTAATATTATAAATAGGAAAATATATTACATAAAATATTATGATATTGATAATACAAATTTACTTCCGAATAAAAAAGATTTCTAACTGATGACTCGCACATTTACGCGCGTTAATCGCGCTTACAATATTTAATAACGAATATAACTTCCGATTATATCACATTTATCCGTATCATCATCGTCTTTTTTTTCCCGATTCCTTTTTTGTATCGTTTCGCTTGCCGTAGCCGTAACGAGGCCATTCAACGTTTAAGAGCTTGCAAACATTTTCCGTCCAATCAAACGCATTGTAAATCCGAAGGCGCCACCTCACATCCCTCGCGTCTCGACATACACACGTTAAGGCAAAAGCAAATAATCGACTATTGACGTGAACAACCACTTTGTGTAATGCACTACGTGTCGCGCTAGTTACAATCGCCAATGCATTCGGTACAAAATTACTTCGACGAAAATTGGAAACGTCACTTTACATTCGGGCGCATACCTGTCAAACTTTAACGACTATTTTTACTATTTACACGTTCGATCGAAGTTTATTTAAAGAGGAAACAATATGTTTCAATAATATTAATTGGAGTACCATATATTTACTTGTAAACTTATATTTTTAATAAGAGCAAGCGAATATTAAAATACTCATTTTAATAGAGTAGAAATTAAAATTAATTACAAATAAATACAAATAGTATGGATTTAAAAAGTTATGTAATAGACAACACATGCGTTTCTTTTAGCACTCGTACGTGAATTATGTTAATCACAGTGGCGCATCTAATCATTGAGCAATGCGGTCAAGGCAAACGAGTATTGTCTACTACTAGTTGGTTTTTTTTCCTATAGATTATACTTCCTTCATCAATATTCAAGTAGTAAAAAAATGATAATTTCTGCAATATTATATAATACAATATAATTTATGTAAATATAAATAACAGCATCTGATCTTTTCTGTATTCTAAAAGTATTGTATTGTATTTTCTCTATTACATCACTATTATAAAATGTCTTTTAGAATACAAAATATCCCAACGTTTGTTATTTTTTTTTAACAAAAATAATTTTCCATTTTTTTCATGGCTTTACTGTCACGCTGTATTATCTCTTCATATTTTTGACATGTAAAGTGTATAAATATTTCTTTAGCACTACTAATCGAAAGACGACATCTAAAAACTTAATCAATAATATTCAATAGAAATAATTAACAAAGTAGGTACATGTATAAGTTAATCGCGGATTAACAGTTAATACAAATATCTTTGGAAAACTAGTTATCACATCAGAGGTAATAAATAAAGATATAAAGTTTCATGTTGAAGATGAAGTTATTCATGCTGTATTATGTTACAACAACTTGTCAGAGATGCACAGATCATCTCGCGCCAGATAGAGAGAAATCTTCTATCTAAAGTTTCCTGGCACGTACATATAAATCCCTAACAACAGACTGCCGACAGAGTCGCCTGTCAACAGCATGTCGACAACAGACGCGCATCCAACATTCTCAAGAATCATCTCCAAGGATATTGTCTTCTCACTATGTCTATCTCGATACCGTCCAAGATGCACTTCCTCATGTGCCATGTCCTTTCGCAATTTACTTGTATTTTTTGCGACTTTCAGTTTACTTTGTACAACACAATGAGATAATACAATTCATAAGACTGGTCGCGATATAATACGGTTCACGATGTTTCCATTAAAGACACATTGAGCTTTCTCTAAAAGACTCATGACGTTTATTTCAAAGAACATCTCTTTTGATGTTAAAATAATTCTTTTGATATTATGTTACTGCGTGAAATATAATTACAATATTATTGTATTATAGTTTCATTATTTAATATATAAAAATATCTTACCATTGCAATTTTGATAAAAAAATAACACACTTTAGATTATCTTATTTAAAACATTAAAAATATAAATTTAAATCATAAAATTAAACGGTAAATTGCACTCTAGAATAAGAGTGGCAAATTTTCACTGTTTTTTTTTGGAGTGAGATTTACTCCAAAAGAAAAAAATCTCACTCCTTTTTTTAAAATGAATTTCATTCCAACAAAAAAGTGAAAATCTGCCAGTCTTATTCAAGAGTGCCAAATTTTTCACTTTTTTTTCATAGTGGCAGTATTTTAACTCTTTTGGAGTGTGATTTTACTTCAAGAAATTTAAAGAATAATATATAAAACGACTTAAATGACGCGGATGTAGCAGTTTCTTTCTACTGTACAAGACTCACGGAGTGAAAAAGCTTTTCTTTTCCTTTTTTTCCTGTTATTACCTCATCTCTTCTTGTTTCAACTTGACGGACAACAAGCGAGTACACGGTTTGTCATTGGTCTGATGCATCCGCGCACAAATAGACAACTCGCGCGATGCACTACACCTGTAAACGGAAAACTGCGCACCTGTAGTGACAAACGGTCCTATCCGCATATATATACGGGCCACCTTTGTATCAGCAGGTTGCTTTTGTGAATCACTCGTATTGTTTCCCTAAAAAAGAGTCGATGCCTAAAGCATCGAATTTGAAACGATTTTCTTGGCTCTATGTTCACGACTAGAATTTTGTAAATGATGCATTGTTCTTAAAAGTAATCCAAGCTAAATTATTCCTTTTGCATCAATATCACTACATTTTTTCTTATAATTATTTTATATCAAAGAAAACCTCATTGTAAATTATTATTTCACATCTTCAATAAAAAGCTTGATGTCTCTTTCATATGAATATAATACATCGCTCAAAAAAATTATGGCATAGAACAATTGTGGGCAAAAATTGACCAATTTTGACTAACAATAATTTTGCGAAAAATTATCGTAGAATAACTTTTTTTTTTTAAATTAAAGTTTGAAATTTCTATTTTAAGACGCTATGGCGGATTTTAAGTTTGATACACCCCTGCTACTGGAACTCTCAAAAATATGAGGGTGTGTTTGTTATATTGAAAATTGCAAAGTTCAACGGAATGCATGGACTTTGTAAAATTTTTTTAGGAATGTTGCCATTTGCAGCTGCATAAAGTTCGAACTTTTCCTTTTAATTTAAAAAAAAAACGAGCCTCTGCGATGTTTTCGCAAAGTTACAGCACTTAAAGTTATACTTGCATTTTTGACATATAATATCCCGACAATACCCCCCCCCCCCCCATGACCAGATACGCACCACAATATACAAAATGTACCACGACGAGGTTGTTGGATGGATTTTGCACATCGTGTTTCTGTGTGTAAATTTTAATAACGTGTGTTACCTCTGTGTTGCTCGATTACTGCTTGCAGTCAATTCCTCATATTACTGCAGGCCCTAATTTCTTCCTGCGGAATGTTGTTCCAGATTTGTACTAGAGCTTGTAATAAGTCTTTGAGATTGACAGGTTGTTTTGCCAAATTTTTTAATCTATGACCCATTATCTAGTACAAATCTGGAATGACATTCCGCAGGAAGAAATTAGAGCCTGCATTAATACGAGGAATCGACTGCAAGCAATAATTGAGCAATACAGAGGAAACACGCGTTATTAAAATTTACACGCAGAAACACGATATGCAAAATCTACATACCCAGAAACGTGGAAAATCTAGCAACCTCGTAGTGCATATCCGGTAATGTAGGTAATGTCGGGGTAGTATATGTAAAAAATGCAAGGGTAATTTTTAAGAAAAAAAATTGCAGAGACTCGTTTTTTTTTAAGTTAAAGGGAAAAGTTTGACCTTTATGCCCCTGCAAACGGCATTCCCCAAAAAATTTTACAAAATCCGTACATTCCGTCAAACTTTGCAATTTTCAATATGACAAATACACTCTCATATTTTTGAGAGTTACAGAGGCAGGGATGCATCAAACTTAAAATCTAGTCTTAATGTAGAGATTTCGAGCTTTAGTTTAAAAAAAACGTTATCCTACGATAATTTTTTGCAAAGTTATCGTTGGTCAAAGTTGACCAATTATTGCCCACAATTTTTCTATATTGCCATAATTTTTTCGAGCAGTGTATATGTACATATATATTTGTAGAGAAACACATCAAAATTAGGATGTTTATATATTTTGATTATTATTGATTAATCTAATGATTAATTTGCTAATAACATATTGTTAATGTGACCTTGTTAATACATCTTTCAAACTGTGTCAGAATTTTGCTTTTGCGAATATTATCACTGCATTCAGGGATGCAGAAACATGCATCACCATCCTTACTTACTCTTTTCATCCGTAGAATACGAATAAAATTGAATAGCGAACGATGCCGGAAAATATTCCAGATTCTTTCATATGTAAAACTGTCCCGAAATCAACCATGCATCATTGTTTCGAACGTATGCATCTAACAATAAGAGAACTATTCACATGATTGAAGTATATTTCGCTATTTTATTGCTCTTTTATTTTCATAACAAACTTAATAATATCATAATTGTTCGTATAATTAATTTACATAAAATCGACTTAATAATTATTCATTTTTTTACGAAAGATTAATTGATAATTGATTGATCGTAATTCTTATTTTAAACATTTAAATTAAAAAATGTGAATTTGTATTCAATTTATATTATGTTATATGTTGAGTTTCGTTTTTTTTAGCAAATGGCTTATACATGAAATCGAGAAACAAACAACACTGAAGTGGAAACACGACAGCACCGAAATCCCGGATACAACAATGTCGCGAGTGTGTGCACAGTCAAGAGGGCAAGCAAGCACTCTCGCGTGGTATCGAGGTATCTCCTACGAGTAGTCGCAAATATGCAACGAGCAAATAACGACAGGTAACATGGTGACGACATACCTTGTATCAAGGAAGTGGGAAATAAGGGTAGAAACACAAATGTACGCAGAGTGGTCTTTCTGTCTCGTTTTTCCCTCGATTCAATTCCTCCGCTGCACATACATATATATATACGAATACATGCTACTCCTTTCCCGAGATAACGTCGATAACGTACGAGACACGTTATTCGCGTATCGAAATTCCGATCGTCCGACGTCACCTTTGCCTAGCTCGAGCGACAAGCAAAACGTTCTCTGATCGTTCTACGTGCGTGTCAGCGTGTTTCCAGTTGGTGGGATTCCTTTGATCACGATTTTAAACGTAAAGCGGATGTATCGCGAAATATACGGCCAGAAATAGGTAACGAAGTAAATAATTTTTAAGCGAAAGAGAAAATTTGTTGTTGTTAGTCGAATTGCGTAAATTGTGGTTTAATTAATAGAAATATGTCTCGCACAGGAAATATCCTAATCACAAAGAAAATGACGGTTGTAACACACACTATCTACCTTTTTTTATCTAGAGAACCAACAAATATGAACAATTTTCTTACATATAGTATATTTGTTTCTGTTTCGATCTTCCGAAAAATACAAAATCTAGATAATTTTGTTTAGATTTCTTCCAAAATTTCATGCGTTAATATCGTTTTTTAAATTAAAATATTATTCAAGATTATTGTTTGTTAATAATCTTGAATTACTGCAGTCATCGACAAAAGTATTTAACTTCGTTGACATGTATTATCATTCTGTATTTTCCTTATTCCCATCTACACACACACACACACACACACACACACACGCTTAAATTGTTAATAGTATGAACTCACCACCATCACTGCGCTGTGTAACGCCTCTCTTGTCCCCTTTTCCCATATTTCCGTCTTCCGCTCCCTTCAAGATAAAATGCTCGTTCCTTCGGTCCCACCTAGAATCCAATTGCAAAATATTCCGTTATTTTGTTATATTTATTCCGTATACGTAAAATGAATATATGTATATGTACGAATGTGTATGTGTATGTATGTGTGTATATATACTGAGTGAGTCTGATAAAACGTTCACGTTTTTCTTGCAAACGATTAGAAATAGGGGGAAGACACTTATTATAAAAATTTTAGGATAAGGGGGACATATTTTTTGATAACCTTAAATGTCCTTGGTTTTCATACTACTGTGGCAACTCGCCACTAGAGGTCCACGGGATTCATTCGGTTCGCGTAAGCACCGCGCCGCGCGAATTCCCTTTAAATAGAATATCATTCTGGATTCATTCCAGGCGTCTAAGGCAAGTCCCACACTACATCGCCTTACTGATGAGTCTAGTAATGTGGGACCAGGACGAAACGCTACGGCCGACTATAAAGCTTCGAATCAGGCCTCCTTAGTGGACATTTCCATACTACCAATAAAAAAATTTTTTTAAATGGGAAGGTGTATTTTTTACTCGTTCTATTGATGGTGCTCAATGAACCGAATAATTTTGCATTAAAGTATCTTTTCGAAAAATCAACTATTGTCAGGATATAAATCAAGATAAGTCAGACTGAAAGTTTGGAACAAATTTTTTATTATTGCAATAAATGTTCAAAATGTTGATCAAATTGATCTAGTCATGTCTGTAGTCTTCGTGGAAAGCTTGCTTGGACTTCTTTTAACTCTTGAATCATTTCGCGAAAAGTATTTTCTTATTCTTTTTTTCATGTTTTCCAAAGTGATAGGATGTTGAAAGTAAGCTAACTCCTTCGCTCTTCCTCAAAGATAATAGTCTAAACATGTTAAATTGGGTGATCTCACAGGGAATAACGCAGGACCACATCTACCAATTCATTTGTTTAGGAACATTTTGTTCGCCTCGTATCTCAATCAACATGGTGAACAGTCTGAATTATTTTGGCTTATATCCCGACAAAAATAAAACAATAGTTAACTTTTCCGAGGAGGTAATCACTGTAATCGTGGGACAGAGTCCTCGAAATCATTATAAAATTCATATGAAATATGTATAATTTATGTATAATCCGATAATTACATATGCAACCACAAGAAGTCATTGTGTAATATTAAATAAAATCGTATATTTTACCAAATGACTTCATATGTAGTGAAAAAAATTATTTGTAATCGGATGAAGTTATATAAAATCAAATAAAATCATGTAATCTGTGAGACAACATTTCAGCTAATGGTTACCTCGGATTTTTCGAAAAGATACTTTAATGCAAAATTATTCAGCTTATTAAACATGCACCATCGATAGAACGAGTAAAAAATTCTTCCTATCAAAAAAAAATTTTTTTATTGGTAGTATGAAAATCAAAAACATCTAAGGTTACTCAAGGTCATCAAGATATGTTCCTTTATTTTTTTATCCTATAATTTTGATAATAAATGTCTTTCTCTTATCTCTAACCGTTTTTGAGAAAAACGTGGTGAACTTTTTATCAGACTCACCCTGTATACATACATATATATATATATATATATACATATATATGTACGCATATATGTATGAACGTCTAGCTATTCGTGCCAGTCACACAATTCCTTTTATTCCACCGTGTAAATATAGTTTCTGTTTTCCGCATTGATATATAAAACTCGTCGCAAAAGATAAACAAGATTCCAATTGTGTGATATAAAATTGCAATCGTTTTTTTTTTTCGATTACGAAAAACATCATATGAACAATATTCGTTGTTTATACAATGACCATGGCGTCAAGTTTAATACAGTTTATGAATAGATAAAATAATATTTGAGGATTATTTTGAAACATTTAAAAGTCCTAACTATGGTCTGTTTTCTGTTCCTGCACTAGACTGTACTAGAACTCTCTTTCTCGTTTTCGACAAATATCAAATATACCTATTTCACTTCAAGTTCCAAAGTGTACACTGATTCAGCCACAGAAAGCAGACCTCTAGTTGGCCGAATTGGAATAGTGATTTCATAAGCGAGAAATGATACGTTAAAGTTTCTCGCATGCTATTTGTTAAGTAAAACGAATTTAAATCAAACAAAATAATTTACTTCACGTGCTTTTTACTGACTATTTACTGACTATACAAATTTCTCTGAAAAGTATAAACATGATGGTTATAATTAATTGTTGCCACTATTTGTCAATCTGATTTATTCTTTACACTAATTGTAAAAAGAAAAAAACAATCTTTTTAATAATATGATTCAATAATAGGGTTCTCCCCTAAAAATGTAGGGACAATTCTCTTGACGGTCTGTAACTTCAGTTTAAAGCAACGTAAATCTGATACTCACGAGTATGATATTATATGCCAAGAGGGGAGACAAGAGAGAGAACGAAAAGAGAATCTCTTGTTCGCAATTTTGAATTTCACGAGCCTTTGTGGCACCATCTCTTGTTCCAGGCTGGATCGAATTTACGCATGCATCTCTGTGGCATGATAGCACTAAAACCCACACTAGTAACGCCAAGGGAGCCTTTTAAATTGTCGAGACAGTAGCGCTAATTTTGTACTAGATCAATAATGTCTTACTTAAAAACTAGGACGTATAGATAATTTCCATATAACAGGGCAAATTTATAAGATAATTCCAATTGTTCAAAGTTTTAGAATGATTTGCTGTTGTTATTATTCCAAGATATATTTTCTAGCCATTTAAGACCACAATTAGAAAGAAAATTGTTGACAAAGTGTGAAATGCTTCAAATATAATGTATCTGGAAGGAAATGCTTGCACATTGCACGTGCAACATACATATATTAGATATCATTCTGGTCACATGCTATCGACGAAGTAATGACTCTGTTAATAATATAAAACGGAGATGCATGATTCTTTCTCTTTACTATTCTTCCTGTCGCAATCCATAAATTTTCGAATGTGGAAAAGATAAAAAAAATCAACAACGAAAATTTTGTTTGATATTATGTATTTACATTTTTTTACTTCTTGCAATAAATGAATCATGTTTACGAATTAAGTGATAGTCAAATATCTTATAATTTTATTCTTTTCTCTCTTTACCGTTGGCATAAAAATATTTGATTATATTGTCACAGTCGAAGTGTTAACTCAGTAAATGTATATATTTACTGTAGTCGGCTGTATCTAATTACTATACGTAAATGTATACATTTACTAAAGTTAACACTTTAACTATGACAATACAACAGAAATTGGTTATTAATTATTCTTGTTCCTAAACCAAGATGTATATTTAATCTTACAGAATTTTATTTTTGAAAAAATTAAACTGTTAAATTCTAATACAAAATTTTTGAAATATACGTAATAATAAATCATTTTCTGTGACAAATACAAAGAATTTTTATCATACATTTCTTTTTCGAATTTTCTAAAATATAAATGTAGAAAAGAGATTTAAAAAGTATAAAATTTGAATAGTATTCAAAAAAACGTACAAAAAAGAGAAAAAAGATACGAAAAAAATGTAAGGCAAAATTAGAGCCAAACAAACCGTGGTTCTATTTGTCTTTCTTTACGTGATTTCAGTAAACGAACATGACACAGAAAGATAAATTAAAGGATAAACGGTATGCAACATGTCGATAGTCCTAAGTTTCAGGCCACGAGGGAACGAGCGCGATAGGGCTCAATACGCTCTCACGTTAAACGATCGAGGATACGGCACGCCATTTCGACTGAGAGTTTCGCAACGCTGCGCTGTTACGGCGCTTCCGGACGAATAAATAACGAGTTTACGCTCGCAGGATTTCAATTTCGCGTTGAAAACTTATTGGAACACTATCATCGTATTCTCCGTTCTCGCTCCTAACAAGTTGCATTGAACGTCAAGTCTAAAATGTAGCTGGCTACATTTCAGGCAAATGAATAATCATGATGACATGGCATTTAAATGGAAAGTCTTGTCTAATAATTTATAATATTTCTCTTGTCCGAAAAAAGCGCGTTTATTTCTTAATATAATACAATTGAAAATACGTTTTTGTATACAAAATAGTCTAAAATGCTCTTTTAGATTATTTACAAAATCTACTTCTTTTTTAAATATTTTAGAAATTTTTTATTAATATACATTTTATATCCTAATAATCTTTGGAAACCTCTTTATTAATTTATTTAACGTGTCAATTACAGAGACTGAGATGATATATTTTAATAATATATATATATATATCGTATAACCTTTCCATTAATAGCAAAAATGATTTTAAAACGCGACAGCTTACGAAATATTAATTGTTTGCGATTTTCGAAAAATATGTAAGTGTCACATATTTTGTAATATATCAAATTTATGGATTTTATGTAATACATTCGCTGATCAAGGCTAGAAGTTAGCCGAAACGACAAATATATTATTTACAGAGAATTGTTTTAGATCAATGGAAATAAACGCGTAATTATTACAGCGCCGATTCTTAAAGGCCCATTTGTAATTTGTTAATTGTTTTAATATAAGGAATCTTATTTTATTGTATAAGTATATTTCTTTAAATTATATAAATATCCAATATCGATTCAACTTTCCATACGATTCTGTTTTCGCCAGAAAATTAAAATACACATTTTTTGCTAATTCGCATAGTTCCATGTATGTCTTTAAAAAATACATTTTTTAAGATATACATTTTTAATATATGTCTATAATATACAAAGAGATAAAAGAGACTATTGTACCGCGAACTCTCATTCGAAATATTGATCTTTTCGATAAGTAAGTAAACACTGGAAACCTGATGCCGTACATGAGATAAATTCAATGGTTCCGAAGCATCCAATAAAAAAGGAATATACGAACGGCTCTATCTGTGGTTTTACCCATACAAGTATATATTTCTACTATTTGCTATCATAGCTACATATTCAAAGCTTTTTTTAGCGGAACGATCGATTGCACTAGCTATCACGAAGAAGTCGGTAAACATTAAACCGAATATAAATTTAATATTATTACTTTACGTGCTAATCTTTACTAAATCTATTAATTTTATGTTGGATTAGGAAAAAAGTCTCTTTGCAAGTTAATAAAAAGGTTTTTTCCCATCAACATCTTCCTTAAAAATGATCAAAATTTAAATTAAGAAAAAAAAGGTTTTAAAGCTTGAAATATCTATTTTCGAATGGTTACTATATTTTTTGAATTTATGTAAGTTTTGTAATTTTTACATATAGAAAACTACGAGTTGAAAAACAAATTTTCTTTTCACTTTATAGGTCTGTAGCGTGTCCAAAAAAATTTCAACAAATTTTCGACTATCTATCGTGAAAGCTTCCCCTACAAAATCGTTTGTTAAAAATGTTCTTACGATTTTTTTTTCCTAAGTTACTCGTAACTTAAGTAAAAAGGAACATTCTGACTTTATTGCTCGTAACTCCATTAAAAATCATCATATCGCAATTAAAAATACAGATTTTTAAAGCTGAAATATTACTGTATCAAGTGGTGTAATTGCCAATTTTTAAAAAATAAAGTATGGGTTGCTAAAAAATCTTTTTACCAACTTGTAAAGGAACTTTTTCCCTAACCCAATAAATTAAATATTAAAACATTATTTTAATTGTCTATTTGCACTATATATTTTACAATAATTTATCATTTTTATCAAATCGAAATGTTGATTTACTTTTCACAGTTATCATAAATTTATTTAATTATCAAAGAGTAAGAGGTGCAAAGAGATCCTCAACTCAAATCCTTTCATTCGAATATACGTCGTAAAAATATCTTGATCTCCACAGACTTATTAAAAAACTAGCTACATATAGCCATATCATGTACCGCACTATAAGGCGGAATAAACGTGACCCGAGAAACTTCTCCTTCCTTTTCGACTTATCTCCACGAAGAGGATTTTCCAATCCTGCCTGGCATGATCTCGCTGGTACCGTCCATCGGACACTGATAAGAGATCGGAGACTGCTCTTTGAAGATTCGATATCTCGATGAAAGGTATCAACGGGACCTTCATTAAACCGATCGAGGAGCGAAACGATGTAATCGAAAGATGAAATCCTCGCTACAGAACGAAAGATCTATACGATGCGTCGTACATCCTGGAAAAGGAAAGTCTGGAACAGCATGCAAGAGCCGCGACCGAGCCTAGAGATCGTTGCTATCGGAGAATTTCGCAATTTCCGGCTGAATCCGACAATTTCCTCTCGGCGATACGTTTGTCGCACGCAGCACGGAACTTTTCGCGCGATAGACCGACCAGTTGGTCTAATTTACGTTATGGTCGCGAGCTAAAATTGAAGAGAAAAATTCAGGAAGTGGAACGATCAAGGGGCAAACACCGGAAAACCGAAGAAATGTAATATTTACAGTGCTTTGACATTATCGACTGTAAAATTATTGGTCTAATATCAATAATCTACGTATTTTTTTAATTTGATTGTTTCTCTTTTTCTGAAGTGTCCTTCTTTGTAAAAAAATATGTATGAATTAATTAAAATACATATAATTATAAAATACAATGTGTATATTGTTTCTTTGATATAAACTTACTCCTCAAATTATATATGCTATAATTATTGCAAAAGAGATGGTTATTATTGATAGAAAGGGATTAGCACTGCCTATAATTGAATGAAAGACAGATGCCAATATTGTATCATTGGAAAATCAATTGAATTTTCTTAAATTACTTTCACAGGAATATTAAGAATATTTGAATATTTTGCATATTCACACATGAAAAGAACGGTTTTGCTTAAGAGTATTTAAAAATTTAGCTAAATACAGATGAAAGTAATTGTGTTGGACTATCAAAATAATGGTAGGTCACTCAAATTGATTGCTAGAATGCCAAAATTTTTTGCAGCATTGCTCATTATACTTGAGAGTCTTACATAATTATTTTAATGCTCCAACGAAATTATTCTTAGATCTATATTTACTTAAATGTTTAGATATTTCAGCAAAAATCGTTGTCTCCATGTAGAATAATTGATCCATCTAACAAAGTCTAACGAAATTTAATGCCCATGCCAATAAATCAGATCGAATAAAGCCCTGAGTGTGTCGCTAAATCGAATTTAATAATACTGGCTATCTTGTGAAAATCAATAAATCGTGAAATTTATGTTGATCCCCTTCAACTCTTTCCTTTCCTTGGTATTGTGCACCGGTGAGAAAATTCTCGATGTATTTATAAATTCACGGACGACTCGAGTTAAACGTTAGGAATTGTAAATAAAATTCGCGAGAATACTATAATACCATTTGGGTGATACACAGATCCTCTGTGATATTGGCTATTCTTATATAAAATATTACTGTACTATGCGGTGTATATTATATGTGTGTGTGTATATATATATATATATATATATATAATATTCTTTTACATAAAATTGTAAAACGCAACGGAATTATACTATGTACTTCAAGCAAATAACTTGTCATCAAACGTATATAATGTTATGAAATATGTTTATTTTATATAAAATATGCACATAAGTATGCAGTTTCTGTTCCTTTCAAAATAAATTCCAACGCATTCTTGCAATATCCTTGCATGTATCTATGACAAGTATGCAACATAAAAAATAAATTTTAGCTAAAATTTTTGCGTTATTCTAATTTTTGTACATATTATGTATAAAAATATATAATTATCATGTTATGCATTGCGTTATGTTATATTAATTGTCATATAATTCTAATGTGCGTATATGTGCACGTCTTCCTTACGAAAATATTAGAATTAATGTAAAATAAAATATAGCTTCGTCAATATATTCTCAAATTTAATAAATGACCATCGATTAATCATATAAAACAAAGGCAAATAATCGATTAATTACACTGAAAAAAATTTCTGATTGAAAATGGATGAATCAGAATTTTCTGGTTAAATTTATTAAAATCCTAGTTGAGATAACCAGAATTCTGGTTAATACAATATTTCTATAAAATCTACCAAAATTCCCATTTTTTATCAGAATAATTATATCAATCAAAATTCTAGCTATCTCAACTAGAATTCCAGCATATTTAACTAGAAAATTCTGATTCGTCCATTTTCTACCAGAATTACTATTTAATCCAACCAGACCTTTTTCATCTTCTACTATAATAGCATTTTATTTATGATAATCCAGCAAGTATATAATTGTTTGCATTTGTTCTAAGAGAAATCTAATGTGATCAATTCAAAATCTCATCCGTTTTAATATGTAAATCACAAGATAAAAACTACAATCATTTTCAATTGTAAGAATTCATTGCCCCGAGCTTATCGAGAAAAGTATTCCTCTCGTTTCTCATTTCTCCATTCATACTGGAAGTTAAAATCAACTAAGGACAACCTTTCACCAATACTTCAAACTTTTATTCCTTCATCTCCTTTATTATGTTCTTACTCAAGACTCACAGACTTTATTATGACATTTTTCTTTATTTTCACAATCGTTCCAACTTAATAGTGTTTCTCATTTTTCATTACGTTATCATATCTAATTAATCTAATTTATTTCACATTATTTACACACAACTATTTTAAAGTATTAATTAACAATGATCCATTACCTTATATAAATTTTTCCATAAACTTAACATTCGCCAATATTTCAACATACCATTGTAAAGCGTTGATCTTAGCAATAAAAAACTACTATTCAGAATTGCTGCTATTGATCAAACAAAAAAATAATAGTTGTAAGAAGCATTAGAAAAAATTAAACATTAAACATAACTTTCTCTTTATTTTATACCCGAATATTTTTTTCTCTTGAAAAGAATAAATCCCGCTACCTATTTATATATACATATATATAACTTTTCGCTAAATTAATCCTTAATTCTCTACTGAATTCCTTTTATCTTTTCTAATGCAACTAATCTGACATCAAGAAGACGAGTACACTTGATAGATTTCTCGTTTCTTCAACGACGTCCGGAACTAATTTTCTACGAAATTGAGATTCCTCCTAAATTCAGAGGTATATACCAATAACTCAGCAGCAACGGGAGTTAATATTAATTGCTCACCTTTATCTCGTGTTGCAACTCATCACGGGCATACCGTCGAGAGCGCCTAACTTCCGTCACAGCACGACTAGTAGTCCACTCTCGATCTGCTACTCTTCTCTCGGCGATTATGCGTGCCGTGCGAGAAGGGGGTAGAATCGCACCCCTTTCTCCCGCTCGGAAGATGCGCGACTGATGTGATGTTGCACCGATATCTATTCGTTCATTGCGATCCTCGCTTTCTCTCTCTCTCTCTCTCTCTCTCTCTCTCTCTCTCTCTCTTCCTCCCTTTTTTTACCGTTTTCACTCGCTCATCATCGTGCGTTGTGCTGAGACCGAATCAGCTTTCTCGCTTGTCGAGTGGACTACCCTATCAAATGTACATGTCCCTTGCCATTTTAGATTTTTGCGTCCTGCAGGATATGAACGGTTCTCGGAACCGACCGGCACCGACTGAACTCCTACCGGACGGCAACCCGGAGGACGACGTTCGTGCTCCTGCGCTCCGCAACCCTTACCAAACGACGCGGCGCTGGGCGTCCTCTGGCATAGATTTCAAGAATGGATCAGCAAGGTTGATAATGTAAAATTCTTGCATCGATACGAGTCTACCAACATCGCATACTTCTCGCTAACATTTATAACTATAAATTACTGTTTTACTTAGATTCGTAGTATTATATAAACATAAATATTTAAAAATGAATTATAATTAATGTTACGTTGGAAGAATCTGTCTTATATACAAATGTTAATGTCTTATTTTCTTTAAATCATGATTATAATATATTGTATCATTATACTAATTATCTTCAATAACTTTAATAATATATTATACTATACTCTATTGATATATTTGACGAATTGTTATATTAACAATCTAGCTTTTAGTTATATACTTATTGAAAATCAAAAGCTACATGAGTGTTCTTTTTTAAACTAATTAAAATGAATATATTGTAATAATACAAATTTGTTGGATATTTACTGTATCTAAAATTTGACATTTCCTAAAATGATTTCTTCAGATTAATTGTATTAATAACAAAGAATAAAATTTTCCTTGTACTAGCTATTGATACAATAAACTAAGAGTTTACCGATAGAGTGAGTACCAAAGAGTATGCTCATACACTGACAAATAACATCTGTCGATAGGGCCAATTCAATGGTTAAATGACGACTGATCAAAATATATATTAATATTAGAAGAAAAAAATATAATAAGAAAATTAATCTAATTTAAATATTACACACTAAAAAAATTATTTATTTAACTAAATTAATTTAATTAATTTTTATTTCTTTCGATGGAGAATATATGTAGATATCTAAGCGAAATATATTATATATATATACTTAACTTAAAAACATATATTCTTCAACGAAAGATATAAAGAAATCTAAATTAATTTAATTAAATAACAGTTTTGTTTCTCAAAATATATAAATATATTTTAAATATTAAGTTATC
The DNA here is from genome assembly GCF_001594075.2 of Trachymyrmex cornetzi. Classification (NCBI taxonomy): domain Eukaryota; kingdom Metazoa; phylum Arthropoda; class Insecta; order Hymenoptera; family Formicidae; genus Trachymyrmex; species Trachymyrmex cornetzi. The sequence continues at coordinate 327,928 of NW_017298142.1, forward strand.
GATTACGAATGAAATAAAGAGAGAGAGAGAGAGAGAGAGAGAGAGAGAGAGAGAGAGAAGACGCGTTAATTAATTGGGGATAAATTTATAACACTTATATGGACAATGTAATATTGACTGTTATATATATATATATATATATATATATAATGTTATGTAATATTGACAATGATGTCTAAATGTACCAATCCCAGAGAACAAGATATTAAAGATTTATAAAAAATAAGGCAGAAAAATATTCTGATTTAAAAAATTGACAAGATCAATATTATTACATTCTATACAGAGTCCAATAACTTGTAATTTTTGTTTTCACTGTATTTAATTTTACAGTCGTATTTGTTCTTAAACATTTACCTTGTTTTTATGACCAGAGAACAGGAGAAAACGTATTAGAGGAAATTTTCATGGGAATATTCTACAACTCCCGATCGAGTTTAAAAATGTTACGACGCACTCGTCGCTAGAACGCATTCGTTACCAATTAAAGTGCATAAAATATTAAAACCTCAGTATGATATTATCGTTACGGTGCATTAACGTATATTTATGTTGTAGACGTTAACGACATCTGAATATAAGAGCAACAATCACTCAAATGTAAAAGGCTGAAAGGCAATATTCTGTCATATCACTTTTATAGCGCGGTATCGTTCTAATCTTGTCTATTTCTTCATTTATTGCATTATCATGCAGTAACTTGAATAGATGAGTTAAAATGGCCCACAATTAAGCCTCCCGGAGTCGAACTCGAGAGGGTCTGATTCGACGAGATCTTTAATTATCCGTCGTAAGGAAATATTTGCGTAACAATAATCGTGACTAAATATTCATCAACTTTCGATACCGGGACTTACTTTTGTCTTTTCGCCGGCAGGCTTGCCATGAGGAAATAGAGAAAACACCCTGATCTCCATCAAATGATTCATAATTCATGACTCGTAACATCTATCTACTCCAGGTGATTTGAGGCAACATCAGGCCCTTATGCATATTGATACTTTCGCGAGAGCGTTAACTCTTTCTCCCCTGAACACTTAGACGTCGTGTTGTCGTACGAGATGTTTGCGCATAATTCCACTCATCGTGTTTAGATATCCGGGTGTTCATTCGCATGCCCCCGGGAAATGTTTGCGCAATCCTTCCCGATGATATCTCCCCCTCTCCTTTAAGATGACAAGTTAACCGATAAATACTTCGCTTCGTATTATCTTACCACGACGCCTTTCTTCCTCTTTCCTCGTTTAATGGCGTTTCAGTAGCAGAGCAGGGATTGACATCGCTTGCTTGATGGCAAAACTCTTCGATGCTATCTCCTTCTGAATAAGCACTGTTAACCTTTAAATTGATAAATAGATTGGTATTCTTGGTATTCTTTAAAACCTCGTTCTGAAAAAAAGGAAAATAAAAAATAATGCACTCACAGAAGTTTAACAATTCATTATTTTTACACACATTTCTTTATCACAACTAATACTGATTAATTTATAATACTGAAAACCAGTATCACTTATTTTAATAAATTACTTATTTTATTAAAAACATTATTTAGTGCTTTTAGTATCCAAATAAATAAATTATCTAGTGTTTTTCAGTACCTAATAAACTAATTGGTTAGTAGTAGATGTCTGTAAGGGGAATAAAAATATAACTAATGTAAGTTGAAATATAACATAATATACTAGTAAAAAAATATAAATATAAAATTAAAACATTTTTTGGGATGTTTTAAATCTACTAACTTGTGTCTTTAAACCATCTACCTATTTAAAGATTAATCTGTAATTCTGTAATTGTCCGAACGCAAATTTCCTCGATACTTCTTCTCGAGTAATATGGAACGAATAGTGCAATTGCAACAATCGCACAATACCCGATTTGGCTTATTCTATATTTCCAAGATACGTCCACGTCTCGTACTGCTCGCGCTTCCGCCGTCGGTTATACAACGCGCGTTAACCTTCTCTGGTGCGCGAGATTCACTCGACGCTCGCAGGCTTAAATGACCATTGCTTGTCGCCTAATGTATACGATTAGACGCGCCCAGTGTTTGTTTATACAAGCGAGAATGAACGAGCTTACCGTATTATTTCGAAATCGAAATATAACGCGACGTGACACGGTAAAGATCTACCAGCATAGTATTCCTCTATTGATGAGCGATACGAATTTGGCGACAAGCGGATGATCGCCGAGCGACTTCACGCTGTTTCTCCTTCGAGAACACTTTCAACATGATTCGCGCAGTACTCGACGAACTATTGACAATTCGATATGCAATTTGACGATACAATTTGCACGCCATATTCATTTCCGAGAGAGAAATGTCGTTTGTAAAACACGAAAGAGAGACGTGAAATTCGAATACATATAATTTCGATTGCGCAATACGCACAACATAGCACAGAAAAAACGATTTTATTGAAGTACCTATCTAAAAATTTAGCTAAACAACAGATCTGAAAATAATTTTGTTATTAAGGTATCAAACATTTTTGCAGCGTTGTGCTTCATGCTTAAATTTCTTACATAATTATTTTGATAATCCAACAAAAGTATTTCCAGATCTAGGGATCGATTATGTCTTGAAACGAAATGTCAATTTTAAAAGTGAGCAAATTTACAGTAAGCCTGTTCTTTTTAACTAAACTTCTTGCACGGTTCATCTTTTCTTTCTTTCTTTCCAACATGGAAGAACTTGGAAAACTAAAAAGAACAGACCTTAGGTGTTGTGTTGACCAATGAATTTACAAATATTCTAATAAGTTCGCTCCTTTTTGTAATTCTTTAATGTTGCTTTAAACTATATATACAATCAACTCTATGCAGCTAAATTTTTAAATAATACATCAGCAGAATCGTTCTTTCCGTAACATGAGACTAGACACAAACGTGACTCACGAATAACGTAGGAGAATTGCAACTTCAATTAGATTTCTAATCAACACTGCACGAAATGAAACCAGATGAGATTTAGAGAGATTTAATTAATAATAATGCTTTTTGATACGAGATGACATGCGACGATCTCGTGTTATTCATTTAACTGATTTTAACACATGCGAACACTTTTAATTACATACACGATTTCCATGAAGAGTGAAATGCAGCTAGCGTTTTCAAACCGATTCTCGATTACGGCACATAAAATAACAGGGCTATTGTTCAACAACGAAAAGTTACATCGATCACGTGACTGACCGTGCGACATTTTCAAATGTTACGTTACAGTTTCATTCAGTTCAAATTTCGATCGTGGAAAAATCTCGCATTCTGTGATGATGTAAATACACAAGTTGACATAAGGCAATTTTTTCGTACCTGTACCAGTGAATGACAATTTTTGGAAATTAGGCATTTTTCGTGCGTCTATCATAATATCATAAATCATAATATGATTTTCACTAATGTACGTAGATTGATTTAATTTGATCTTGATGTACTCTTTATCTTTTTCTATTTCAAAGAATTAAAACAAATAGATTAAAAAAAAAGATGTATAACATTTTTTACATCATGTTACAATCGCTCATTGAACGGTTTAGTAATAATCATTCGAAAAGCAGTTTTTTATTATAATATATAGTAAATTAGGATATACACTACTCAACAAAATTAATGGATCAAAATTAAAGGATCATAGGTTGTTCCACCCTACAAAAATAGGCAAACTTCAAGATAGAATAACTTTCTTAAAAATCATCGTATCAAAATGTTTGAAAAAGCATTTTACAGCTTGAAATCTCTATTTTTCAGATTGGTGCTTAAAAAATCGTTCTTACCGATATTTTGTGAAGTTACACAAACATAAATGAAGACGCATCAAATCTCAAAATTTTACGAAATTTGAGGGAGTGAATTAGAAATTGTACGCGGTTTATATATCATTCGAAAGAGTGAATCTTTACCTTTAATTTGCTTTTTTATGACGTTTGTAATTTTTTTTCTCCGAGTTATTTAACGTTGAAGCAAAAACGACGTTTTTGATTCGATGTTGAATAACTCGATGAAAAAAAATCGTACAAAAAAAGCTTCATAAAAAAGAAAATTAAAACTAAAGATTCATTCTTTCGAAAGCTGTAAATCGCATTTATGCGCAATTTTTAATTTGCACTGTAAAATTGCGCAAATTTCGTCAAAAATTTTGGGATTTGAAGCATCTTTATTTGTGTAACTCCATGAAATATCAGTAAGAACATTTTCTATCGATCTGAACAGTAAAAATTTCAAGCTGTAAAATGCTTTCTTAAACATCTCGATGTGATGATTTTTTATGAAGTTATTTTATCTTGAAATTTACCTGCTACTTCTCAACAAAATTAAAGTTATTTAAAATCAGCGTTAGTTAGAAAGGACCAAATTCAAATTTCACATATCTCGGCGAAGAATGGTCGCGAAGTGATGTTCGAAAAAGCATTTTAAAGCCATAACAAATTTCCTTAAGTGTAAATTGAATTCGACATTTTCTCTTTAAATGATTTTAAATCATTACGCTACAATTTTTTTTACTGAGTAATTTAAAGTAAATTTTCTATTCATTTCTGTAAAAATTTTCAAAAATTTTGTCGCCATTTTAGAAATTTTTATAGAAAAGACTAGAAAACTTACTTTAAATTAATTAGTAAAAAGAATTGTAGCGTAATGATTAAAAAACATTTTAAAGAGGAAATGCCAAACTTAACTTGCAATTAAAGAAATTTATTATGCCTTAAAATGCTTTTTCGAACATCGCTTTGCGACTATTCTTCGCCGAGATATGTGAAATTTAAATTTGGTCCTTTCTAACTGACGCTGATTTTAAATAACTTTAATTGTGTTGAGAAGCAGCAGGTAAATTTCAAGATAAAATAACTTCGTAAAAAATCATCACATCGAGATGTTTAAAAAAACATTTTACAGCATGATATCTTTACTGTTCAGATCGATAGAAAATGTTCTTACTGATATTTTATGGAGTTACAGAAATATAAATAAAGATGCTTCAAATCCCAAAATTTTTGATGAAATTGCGAAATTTTACAGCGCGAATTAAAAATTGCGCACAAATGCGGTTTACGGCTTTCGAAAGAGTGAATCTTTAGCTTTAATTTTCCTTTTTATGAAACTTTGTATGATTTTTTTTCATCGAATTATTCAACATCGAATAAAAAATGATCGTTTTTGCTTCAATGTTGAATAATTCGGAGAAAAAAAATTACAAAGCATCATAAAAAAGTAAATTAAAGGTAAAAATTCACTCTTTCGAATGATATAAACCGTGTACAATTTTTAATTCACTCAGTGAAATTTTGCAAATTTCGTAAAATTTTGAGATTTGATGTGTCTTTATTTATGTTTGTGTAACTTCACAAAATATCAGTAAGACCGATTTTTTAAGTACCAATCTGAAAAGTAAAGAAGCTGTAAAATGCCTTTTTAAACATCTTGATACGATGATTTTTAAGAAGTTATTCTATCTTGATGTTTCCCTATTTTTGTAGGGTGGAACAACCTATGATCCTTTAATTTTGACCCATTAATTTTGTTGAGTAGTATAGTTTTCAATGACCTTCACTTACGATTAACTTGAAATTGTACACATAAATTCTACTCAATGTGAGAAATAGAAAACACATGGTCTCAACTTCGAGAAATAAAAGAAAAAATTGTTGATTTTACAACTTTTTTCATTCGGGTAGATCTTGCTTCGCGTGGAAAGTCGCGCACCCCTTGGCAGGAGGGAGGTGGAGTGGGAGTCTCGCTTCGCGTGGAAGCGTGCGCCCCCAAGCAGGGGGGAAGGGAGGGGAGTGGGATGGTAGTCGTTTCGTGTGGAAAGTCATATTTCCTTAATCAGTCCGGATTTTAGTAGATAAATATTGGGTACGATTTACTTTATGCCGCAAATGTTTTGAAGCATTCTTTGATTGGTCAATTCGTAAAATTCTTTCTTCTGATTGGTTAACGAAGTATTTGCAGCGTTAAGTGGATCACACCCATTGCCGTACAAAAAAAATTTTTTTTGTTTCCCGAAATTGAGACTGTATATAGGTTTTTTATTTCTTACATTAAAAACAACTTATATGTAAAATTTCAGATCAATCGCGAGAGGGGTACTATACTCGTTTGGGACTACATCGTAAATATCGGATATTAATTACTACCGTAAATTATTTCAAATATGTAGAAGATGAAATAAAAACGCATATTTATCATAGAAACAAATATCCATTTATTCATTTTCTTTACGGTTGAAAAAAGTAAACAACTCTAATTCGCGGGTCTCGCGAGACTGCGTTCGCCGGCGAAAGGTTAAAGAAAATATTCGAAGTATTCGCCTCGTTCGTCAACACATATTACTGTACAGCTTAGCACGTTTCGACGTTACCTAATATTTATAAACAATAGCCATCAATACAAATCCGACGAAATTTCAGGCAATATCTTATGTGAACAACAAAAAAACTCCAAAACCAGGGCGAATGAGAGTCAGCGTGATAATTAATACGCAATCTTAATTCTTCAATCCAAAAAATAGTACGTTTCAGTTCACTTTGGAATCATTTTCAGCCAAACAAATTTAAAATATCAATCCCTTCATGTCAAGGAAAAATCACCATCAGATTAGCAGATTTGATGTTCTAATCTATTCGAAACATTAAAATTATCTTATAAATATTTCTATTGAACAAGTTTCAAATTAACAATAAAACTGGTGACTCACTCCAAGACATAGAAGGAATTCGTCTCAACACTAGATCAACTAATTAACATTAATATTCACTAAAAGGTATCAAGTTAAAAAATGCATGTTGATCGTAGCTCGAACGGAACATGACTAGTACATTTAATATAATCGGAAAGACATATCAGGTCAAAACACGAAAATAAAAAGAATCACGAAAATAAAAAGAGAAAGATAATGTCGATACATAAACAAAAATTTTTGTACAACCGAAAATATAAAACTATTTGATGTCTTTTAGTAATTGTATGTAATTATGGTGTACACCTTCTGTATCTGTGAGGGTAAATTCAGACTATTTTGTTGCATTAATATATAAAAAGGCATTCCGATATTAATCGTTTATTCAGAGAACGCTCTTCATCTAAAATCGCGACATTCTCCCAATCGAAGTCAGCGTATTAATTACCACGCTGACTCTCATTCGCCCTGGTTTTGGAGTTTTTTTGTTGTTAAATTTGGGAGTAAGAATCTAGTCCGTAAGAAGATTACATTATTATTTGTTGGAATATCTTATGTGCTCGCGAGTTACTGTTCTAAATACTATTCTAAAAGCTGCAAAATGGTGTCCCTGACTATCAAGCAAAACTTATGATTTATGCACGATAGTGCTCCGCCTCATTTTTATCTTGAAGCGAGAATATTCTTAAACAACGTCTTCGTAAATCAATGGATAGAGCGAGGCGGACCCAATCTATAGCCGCCACGATTTCGTGATCTCAATCCATTAGATTTTCATTGAAGCCAATCTATTGTGTAATCAACGCCAGTAAACGATGTGAATGATCTGCGAGAAAAGATATGAAATAGATTTGAGACTATTCGAAGAATACCTAGTATTTTGAACGAGTGCGAAACAAAGAGTAAAGAGAAACAGGAGGGAATGTTTAGTTCTAAGCAAGCGAACGGAAGTGACTATATATACTAGCATAAAAAGTGAACGCTTAAGATGACTGCCATGACGTACATCTGTCCGCGGATTTAGCTACTCCCATTGTTAATATATTCCCCCCTGTTCCTCTCTACTCTTTGAGTATACATTAGTATACGTTAAAGTATATAACCTCCAAAATATATAAAATTCTCATTATTACTGATAATCCTAACCGATGAAAGATTATCCCATAATTTCGAGCTGAAGTTGTTACACCACACGCCCAGCAATGAGAACCATGGTGCTCTTTACAATATTTATTAATAATGAACTGTTTTGTTGCTCTAGATCTTTTTCCTGTTAAAACTGTCGTGTAAAAAAACTGTCTTCAAAAACAGTGGACGTTTAAGACGTTTGGCATGACATACATCCCGTCCATGGATTTAGCTACCCCCACTATTGATATATTCCTTCCTGTTTCTCTTTACTCTTTGATGCGAAACTTAATGTTAAGGCGTGCAGTAGCGTATGTTGATGCACAAGGCGAATACATTTTTTTAATCATCCATAACTTGAAAACCAAGATATCTAGGACATATATGTTTATATGATGTTTTTTACTTATTTTTGTGTATAGATTTAAAATATTGATCTTAAAATATTGATATACATTTATAAAACACTCTGTACATTACTGATTACGTATTGTATTCTAGATTTTTGTATACGATCAAGAATGGCTGCTTTCCATGTAGTGACATAAATCGATACAAGCATTATTCTATCTCTTTTGACATTCAATGGAATGACAAAGATGGAACGACACTTGTGTCATTAATCGGAAAGCATCTATTATACGTATAAGGGCCAGAAGATAAAATTGTTTAGTGGATACAATTCGTTATTATCCAAGATTTGTTTGATAAATTTAGCAAAGAATTAGAGAGGCACTAATCATATTAAAGAATAACTATGCGTTCACTGAGCGGCTTTTTTGCTTCTGAACGCGACTGTGCGTAATAACAGTTCATTCGAGATTTCACAATCTCGATAACACATATACACGATTTTATTTTCACATTTTTTCCTTTTTTATTCCAATTTTTCAATACACAGTGGTTGTATTCAATTGGTATTCATGCAACATTGTCACGACAGTCGGCTAATCTTTCTGGTATACTTTCAAATAAGCGAGCGATTAAACAGACAGTGATCGAGGTCGATAGGTAATTACGTCCGATAACATTAATGTCGTAACGCGCCATATTGTCCTCTAAGCACCGAAGAGTACGTGTATAAAGGTTTCGTCGTAAAACACCGAATTGCCAATATAGCATCGCAATTATAGCAGTATTTACAGCGCTCGGTTGGCAATGTGTGACCTTAACCTCTCTCAACCTTTACCGCGTCGCGTTTCGCATCCGAATAAAACGCTATAAAACAACTACACAACACAAAAATAAATAGGGCTGCTGAATATCGTCTGTCATTCAATAATCAGTCACTTGTCCTAGTGCGATTGTCGGATGTACGTTCAAGCCTCCTCACGCGCGTGTTTATCATTTTACAGTCACCAAAAAGATGAATCTCACGGACATTACACATCAAAATGTCGAATATCGTAGACACATTATCGTATCGTGTATTACATATCGAGCTAATGATTGCGACAGTTAATTATTTGCTTGCTTGAACGTGTCATGTAATTGCAAAACGTGTGTATGTACGCGATCGCCCAGGTAGCAAGCTACCCTCATTTGTCGTCGTATTGACGTTAAACTAACGTTTATGATAATATTTTGATGTCAAAATGACGCCAATGGGTACGGTCAATGTTGTCGGTCAATGATGCTACAAATGCTTTAAAACATTCTCTGATTGGTCAATTCGCAAAATCCTTTGTTTTTTATTGATCAATCAAATGTTTTAAACCATTTATATTTTATAGTGAAACTTTGACCGCATTCAATAAACATCTACTTGCTATTTAGACAGGACTATGCATTTGAATCTCACGTGGACATCATCTTTCTTTTGTTATCTCTGAAAATGAACGATTCAGCAGAAAAAGTAGCATTGCAATTGTTTTAAGATTCTTTATAATAGTTGATTCTTGCCTTTAATTCTTCGCATAAATCACACAATATCATATTGAAGAATCTTACAATTGTAAGGCTGCTTTTTTTACTGAACGCGCGCGCGTTCCAGTAAAATGGATACATAAATAAATATGTATACGCAGAAAGTGTCAAATTGCACTGTATAATCGCAAGAATTTATTCGCTCGTCGAATCGTGTGATTGCAAATAAGAGTAAAATATCGAAGTATGCGAAGTGGCACGAAGTTGCTCAGCGATTACCGTTGTCAGTGTCGCCACATTCACGTTGCTCGTCAGTGACACGACGCGACGCGACGCGATGTTCACTTCTTTCCGTACCGTGTTACGACAAGTGACAGTCGTCTGTCGTTAACAATAATCGGGATTGTCGGGATTGCAAGCGCGTTTCGGGAGTATTGAATTAGGTACATGTATCGTCCGATTATAAGCTCATTATTTGCGCGGTGTCGTTTAATCGCCGGGAGTGTTAATGCATATTCGAATTTCACACAATGGTGTTTTTATCGCGCTTGTAACCGTCGAATGTAAATCCGTATATATAAATATGTATATATAAATATACATCGGGAGTGTCGAAATAGTGTGCGTACGATTGTAATAGTTCGTTGTTCGTATAGTAGTGCGAATCGCATCGTTGTTATATTGCGAATTATCAAACGTACGAATTACCGAGAGAGAGATCGACCGTTGTCTGAACTTGTGAAAATGGAGTTAATGGACGCTTCGCATAACGCATCGCGACGCCTCACGAATGCTATTTCAAAGGCGGGAGATACTTTGGATGCGGCAACTGCTCTCAGTAAGATAATTTATAAAATTCGTACGACTAAGGGTATCTTCCATTTAGTGACACAAATGTTCTATCTATTTTTGCACTCCTTGTGTGATTTATGCGAAGAATTAAAGGCAAGAATTAACTATTATAAAGAATCTTACAACAATTGCAAAGCTACTTTTTTTGCTGAATCATTCATTTTCAGAGATAACAAAAAAAGTAACAAAGACAGAACGATACTCTAAGTTCACTTCATTATTGTTACAATATTGCTGGAATGATTTGTATTGTATAAGTTGATACTATGCTTTAGACACAGATCTGAAAATAATTTTATTAGATCATGAAAATAATTGTTTAAGTCGGTGAAATATAGTAAGTAAGTAATTCTGCGAAAAGATTTGTGACAATCTAGTAACCAACAATTGAACGTTCTACATAATTATTTTCATGGTCTAACAGAATTATTATGAAATCTATGTGTAATTACATTTTTAGATATTTTAGAAAATTGTTTTTTCCATGTAGCACTATAACGCACCTCATTTTTTATTTTGTGATTCAAAATTCCACTAAAAAATTACAAATACAATTTAGTTTTTTCGATTTTACATAATTGAGTATCTTCTACATATATACAAAGAGGTTTACAAAATTATGCGGAATATTAATATAATTTCAATTTATTCTTTAACCGCTATATTTTATTATTTACTAATTAAAAAATGTTAATTATAAATATAAATATTTTACAGTCTGTATCTGGGCCAAATAACGGTAGCAACGATTGGTGAGTGATTCATTTTAAATTTTACTTGCGCATCTATTTCAGATAACAGAAAATTACGGGGGGTTGGCCACGAGCGGTTATAGTGTACAAAAATTATCTTTGATACAGATTTAAAAATTATCTGAGATTACTTAAGATTATCCAATATTACCCAAAATTATTTCAGATTATCAAATACTACCTCATATTACCTACCCAAGATTACCTTAAAGTATTTAAAATTACGTCATATTTTCTGAAGTTACCTGAGATTTTTCCAAATTTACTTTATTCATCTAAGATTACCTTACTAAGTACATAAAGTATTATTTCTTTAGATTACTCTAGAATATTTTTATAAACCGCTATGATAAATATCTACGAGAACATCGATTTTAGATTTTCACTGCTTAAGAAAAAAGAAGCAATTTTACAAAATAAACATTTGTTGCATATAGGAACGCAAAAATATAAAAATTTCGCAAACAGAATATATATTATATGTATAGATAATAAAAAGTTCAACAACTCGTAACGTTTAAAGTTTTTTAATCCTAACAAAACAATAATTAATATATATAAATATTAATAGATATTAATAGATATTTTATAAAATAAAAAATATTAAAGAAAAAAAACCAATAGTAACACAGACTCTTTATTAAACGATATCACAACTTAGTGTTAAATTAAAAATTTTGCGACTAATCAAGTTAAGTATAAATAAAAAGGTACCTGAGAACATTAAAGATTATTTAGATTTACCAAAAATTATCTTGGATAACTCAAAATTTCGTTTGGATTGCTGCTAAATTATCTAGTCCTTGTACAAAAATTACCTCAGTGACCAATCCCCCGGAAAATTACATTTCACGACGGTTATTTTTTAATATTTCTAACAAGTTAAGTAATACCGATATGAGCCAACACAGGATGTAAAATCGAGTATAAATTATAAAACCATTTAAAGCAAATAAATACACGTATACGTTTCAACTCTTGGTTTGAGTCCTCATCAGTAACGCAAAACCAAATTATTCGGAAAAAACCGCACTAAAAAGAGAAAGCTTTAATTCTAATGAGTTAATGGTCAAAACTATTAGATGTTCTATACTTGTCGAAACTTGGTCATTAAATTGTCCGATTTGATGAAGTCAACCAAGTTGTGCAAACTATATGCATGAGCAACCATATTATCATTAAAGTGTCCAATTTAATAACAAAAAGAATGAAACTTTTCACAGAGATGCTAATGGTTCAAGCAATAGATACACAATTTAAATTGTGAGGACCCGGACCGAGGATTAAAACGTATACGTGTTGTGGTGATCGTTACAAGTATTTACCTTCGCGGAATTTGTCGGTGCAAGAGAATAGACACATACGCACACCGAGACGCACACATACATAGGGTAAAATCACCTATTATGAGATATGTTCCTAATATGAGATAGCAAGGTTTCTGCTAAACTAATAAGCACATGTGTTTGATTCTATTATGAACTTTTTACTCTCATGCTCAATTTCTTCATCTCTAGATAACTTCATCCAAGAGATATTTCCCAGAATACAATGGAGATATCTCCTGGATAAGGTTATCCAGCTCTGTGAAGCTGGCATCCCTAAATGCGAATTTTGATAAAATTCGCCAAAATTTAGGGGTGCCAGCTTCACAGAGCTAGGTTACCCGCAATTATCTGGAAGTGAAGAAATTGGGCATTAGTGTGAAACCTGTTAGTAGAAAATTCATTATTAGATCATGCGTATAGTCGTTGCAAAAAAAGATTTGTCAAATTTTATTGAGGTTAGTATTTAAATCTTGTTTTATTATATAAAAATAAATATTGGATAATAAAGTCTGCATGCAGTGATAGAGTAGATATTCATAGGAAAACACGTGATATAATAATTTGTTTAACTGTAAAGATTAGATTTGGTGATCGTAAAACCCCAAGGCGTGGAAGTTGTAATATGAGATACTCAGGGTATTTCTATAGCTATAATAATATGAGAGCATCTAAGCAATTCAATATTTCAAAGCATACTATCGAACGAAATGTTAAAATTGACGATTCTACTGTTAAGATTACTCTCACACACACACACACACACACATCGAAAAATTATATAATTATCATGTATAACATTTAAATTCTTTGGTCCTACTTGTATGTATAATACAATAAAAGCGTGTATAAAAAGCTTATCTTTATTTTTTCCTTAGTTTCCTGTTATGAGATACTACCTCATATACAAGAAAATCTTTATATGTCATATTAGGAACCCTTTTTTTGAATGATCAAAATCGGCATTTTTTACAAAAAATTTTTTACATACAATGAAGTATAGCTATTATCGACTGCTAACTTTTGGCGATAAAACTTAAATATATAATATTTTCCATAAATTTGACATGAAGGTAGAAATTCAGGTTACAAATTAAATAAATTACCAGCCTTTAAAAAATCTTTAAAAAAAGGTATCTCATAATAGACGACTTTACCCTATTTACACACTTGACGCACATACACATATTCAGAAATACATTCACATACACGAACCGTCTGTTACGGAAGCGAAGCTCTTTAAATTCATACATTTCTTATGACTGTCTCGAGTTTTTCTGTACATTAGTCGTTTATTTCAAACAGAGTGTAAAATTAATGTAATGTATCTTTAATCTGTACTTCAATTAATTTATAATTGGTTATTCATCATTTAAACGTTTGTTTAATGACGTAACAGTAATATTTAAGATTTTGTGTAACAGTAATATTTAAATTTTGTGTAACAGCGACGGACAATAAATATATACGCGAAATAATATTTTGGATACAACGAAATTTCTAGAAAGACAACCGGTTGCGATGCAGAAAAGTTGAGGAGTCATTTCGCAGACACGAAACATGTAACACGCGCTCTGAACTACTGACTAATAAACGGTGCAACTGTTAATACTTAAAGACGTGTTGATAATTATTTGATCAATCCGGCCAACCATCCAAAGTGTATTTACTTGCTTAATAAATAGTGTTGTAATTTACACTCGAACATGCTGTGTTGATTCATGCTGGCGTGACTTGTTAGACCACTTGAGCCTATTTCATTTATTAATTTTGGTTTTTAATATAATTAATTCTTTAAAAATCTCTAATACACAATATTTGTATAAGTAAAAATATCGTTTCAAATAAAAACTATATATAAAGCGTTCTAAATCTTTATGAAAATGAAAATTAAAGTCAATTCACGTAAGAAATATCACATGTAATAAAATTATACAGAACTCGTTAGATTTTTGAGAAAATCGTGCATTAAAAACATCCATGTAAAATAATATATGATATTTGACAAGAATGTAAATTTGCATAATTAATGTAAGATCCGTGAAAATATTTGTTCAAAATTTAAACGGAAATTTTATCCTTATTCGTCGTTAAGCATTACAAATTTTCACTGAGCTAAAACTGAAACGTGATATTATACGCGCGATACTAAGTTACATACAATGATGATCGTTTGATAAATTATTATCAAGTTGTCGCAAATCGATAAACTGTTAATCGTGCAAGTTCTCTGTGTTGCATATTCAGTGTCATAGCAAAATGTTTTGGGAAACGTAGTAATTCTTCGCGTAACCAGGCGTTTTACATCGAAACTGCTGGTTTTGCCAGGAGGCAGCCACCGTTTCCGATGGCTGAGCCTTGCCAAAGCTCAGCAGTCAACTACGATGATATATAGATATATGCATACGAGATGATATCGCGAGCAGGATATTTCGAAGTTTTATTTGATTCCAGGCAACGCGGAAACACGAATACGTCACTCGAAAATGTAACGAAGACATTCGCTTTTGAATTCTGTATACATTGTAACGATTAGTAATCGTTTAATCGTTTAGAAATAAATCATAATCGCTGAACAGATAGATTTAACATTTTATTGCTTTTTAATGACGCTTGCAAATATTAATATAAACACCAAAACTAAATATTAACATTAATATTAATATCTATTTTATCTATCCACATTTCTGAAGAATGTGCCACAAAATTGCTTTTATTTAAAAATAATAACTAATATCTTCTAATAAGATTAAAATTTATTTTCTTGTTAAGAAAACTTTTAAATCAATTATAAATTCATCGAAGAATGTATTTTTTTTTTACTTTATTTACACATTCTCCAATACATCCTGTACTTATTCATATTTATTTGATTGCTTGCCTCAAAACAACACGAAGCAATAGAGAGTTAAGCAAATTCCTAACATAAAACTGGTGGGATGAGTTACATTTGAAGGAAACGAG
>NW_017298142.1:343797-349011 GCF_001594075.2 Trachymyrmex cornetzi
CCATATTGCCGTGACACACACGCGTCACCCGGCCGCGAATCACGCGACTTTCTCCCTCTTTCTCGTAGCCACCCCTAATTAAATTGAAAGAAATCTCACTCTGCTATTCTTTCCTTCGTTTCCCATTCGATATCCTTCTCTCCTCCCTCCCCCCCTCTCTCTTTCTCTCTCTTGAGATTTATTCTTCCTCAGTACTAGTTCTCTATCTCTCTCTTCCTATACCGTAGAGTCCCTTCGGTGCCAATTCGATGGTTCCGGCTGCGGAAAAGTTCGCAGAGGAAGGAAATTTGCATTTTAACCTTCGTATCCCCGAGGGTTTATTTCACTATACCACTTGTGGGGCACTTGCTATTAATACAGACGAATGAGACGACTATGTTTAAAGATTGATATAAAATTAAATCTTTCAATTCTTTATTTATGCACGTCTCTTTATTTATTTTAATTTTAGCTTAAATACTGTAAAAATAGTATTAATTAATAACAAATCGTACATATTACTATGTAATATTAAAAAAAAATGTTATTATTATTATAAATTAAAAAATAGTAAGTAAATTACGAATCGGCAATTAGGAATCGGCGCTGTAATTGGTACGCTTGAATAACTAGATCTTATAGTGTCTTGAGATATATTTCACATTGGCGTGTACGTTTCGGCTAAATTTTAGCCTTCTTCAGTATGACAACATTGAGAATCACTAAGCAATCTGCACACGTGGGAACTTTTGGTTATCTCCTACTCATTTTCCATGGCAGTTAGTATGCTGGATGGTCTTATGGAGATTGAAACCTTAAAATTAATCAGTTGTAAGTAGAACAATAACTTAATGTGTACAGATTATAAGTAATTAATTAAGTTATTATTATTATATATATATATATATAATTTATTATTATTATTACTATTAGATATTATTATGTTGATGTTGTGTTATTGATACGTTATCAAATTATAATATAGAAAGATACTTTTTTAAATTGATTTTTTAATTTATTTAGTTTTTCAGCACATTAACACCTTTCTAATAGTCTGATTGAGCATCAAATTGTTAAAAACTGCTCGTCAATTTAATTTAATTTGTGATATTATTACAGTAGTTGCGTTTATAAGTCCGGAAAATCAATTCGGCGCGTAGAGTTTTCGAATAATTACAAATACTTTTTAATTTTTTAATTTATTGTGGATTATAATTACTACGTATATCATCAGATTTGTAACAACTTTAATGTTATGTTACAGTGATTTTCAACCTTTTCTTTGTAAAAAAATTTAAACAATAAAAATACTAGCTAAATATAAATTATAAACAAATACATGTAATTAAATACATTATATGTATATTTTTTATTAACTATAATATATATATTAAAGAATTCTAATAGAATAATTATATGTAGACAAATTTGCTTTTTGATAAAAAAAAAGGTCTATAATCACGTCAAACATATTTTATATGTTCAAAATATTTTCTTCCGTAATTAATATAGATTGTATTTTACTTTATATTATTAATTTTATCATTAGAATTTTGATGTCACTCAGATTTTATCGACGATAAATTCGTCTATTAATTATTATAACGGCGGTAATGCAATCATGATATGATCATGTGACGTGTATCAATCCTACTGGGCAATATTTAGACAAAGTTATATTTATGTCTTAATATAATGTCAAACTGAAAGCGGTTACATTACGATGATTGTATGCAAAGCATGATTAGCGATTATTTCCGTCCATCATATCAATTGTGCAATATCAAGAATAACTTCCATGATAAAGTGACATTCTTTGACTCTGCTCAATAATAGATTCCAGAAGAGAATCCGTGATGCCTTTATTGCAATATTTGAAATTCCGTTGGAATTCAATAATGGCTCAATCCGTTATATTGGGTGCTGTAAGTAAATTCTAATGGAGGTGTATTGGAGTTTCGAGAATCATAGTTAACGAAACAACAATTACCATTAAATGATAAAATTAGCGACGACATGCCTCCAAATATACATTCTTCAACTTAAAATCAAAAGGTTATTTTGAAAATGACAAAAGTGACGAAAGACATTTATATGTAAAACAGTTATCGAGTCGTTTTTCTCAAAAATCATTTTAAAACTCTTTATTAAATTCCGTCCAACTTTCTCCTCTGTGATACTTCTATATCATCATTTTCAAACTGATTAAAATCGATAAAAGATTACAATTTTACAATCTTGCATAGAGTTATTGTAACTTTTTACAATTTTGAGCCTTATAAAACTTTTAAGTCTTTTCTTTAAAATCCTCTTTTTTTTTACAAATTCAGTTACAATTTTTTTACTCTGAATTATCACGATTTAAAATGAGTCAAATTTGCAATTTGTGTTTATAAAGATATAAATTATAATGTATATATCAATTAGATATATATATAATCTCTTTTCGATATAATTTGAATATTGCTAATGCCATCAGCACAGCATTATAAAAAAATTGAAATTACCATTGATTTTAAATCGAGATAATTTGATGAGGAAGAAATATAATTCAATTTCTAAGAAAGTATTATATCTTAGACAAGAAACTTTAAGCTTATACGGTTAAAGTTTGTTTTTTAACTTTATGCATGATCTTAAAGTGCATCTTAATGTTGAAATATTTTTTTCAATGCACCATTGCATCGGCTTGGAAATAGTGTTAGTTGAAGCAGAAACGTTGCCGAGGGAAGCTTGACGAGGCTTATAAAAATAGGGTTTAAAATAATTTTTTGGATATCTCTTTAAAATTATTTTTTGTGATGTCACGTAAATCCGTGTTTTATCTTTTCTGCGCTACCGGTTTAAAGTAACTCCTTAATCTTCTTAAATAATTTGTAATAATTTGCGTGAAGCAAATTTGCATGAAAATAACGATATCATATTTTCTGTACTTTAATCATTTTACACGAAATATATTGCTCGCGATTTCTCCTTTTAAAATTTAATCTCGTATTTTACATTATAACGTAATTATAATGCATGCAAACTATATCTTCTATTGTCGTTTAATATCTTCTTTTTATCTTTAATACTTGAGTCTAAATATTGAAAACATTTTTCACATTTTAAAAAATTATAATTTTAAAATGTTGCGAATGATTAGTATTTTCATTTTATAAAACTTACTCAGAATCACTAAATGAAAATTATGGGATAGAAAGGTATGCATTTAGAAGTTCCATTTTAAGTTCTTCTTCCTGTCATTACTGTATCTCTAACTTTTCTCTTCCCATGTGATACTATAATGCATTTTTCTTTTTGACGTTGATTAATGATTCTTTGACTGCATGTATGTATGCACACAGACACACGTGCGCACGCACGCACTATACGCGTATTTATTCGTGAAAAGTAATATTTCCCTTCTTAACATAATATTTCTATCTTCGATTCTCAAACTTCATTCTCAAGAAAAGTATATTGAAATTTTTGAAACATTTACAATATCATTGCATTGAAATAACATTTGTCTCAGAAAATAGTACAATGCTTATGTAATGTAATAATAACATTTTTTGTATTTTATAAATTAAAAGAGAATTTCGAAACATCTAATTAAAACTCTTTGATAATAGCATTTATTAAATAAAATCGAATTATATGAAATTACAAACTTTTATAAGATCTCTTATTGAAAAATTATATTATTATAGGAATTTCAGGAAAAGAATAAGACGTTTTTCTATACAACCCTATTTATTATAAGCTTGAATCATATATTAAATGGTACTTATATTAAATATATGTAACTCAAGATATTTCAAATATACTTCTACATATCTTATGCATACCATCAAACATATGTATGTGCTTACATACGCCTATGACTGAAAAGAAAGATGATAACATGCTACAATAGAGCTATAAAAGGAATTAATGATTAAATCGTCGATGTGTCACTGCTCTGTACTGCTTTGTGGCGAAGCTGTGCATGAAAGTTCTTGAAACAAAAAATAGGAAACAAAACATAATGATAGATATTCCCTCGTGTGAGGGAACAAATATCCGGCGTCCGCAAGACACACTCCGTACGTATTTCTGGGCTGCAGTTGGATCATTCGATGTAATTGGAATTGACTGCTTCAGAATCGTCCGAACCGAATTGCGATTTCTCGATCCAAACGCGACGCCCACTTTCTTCGTACATATGCATATATTGCATATGTTTTTCATTATCTCTTCATCGCATTATTAATATTAGCTATGTAATTATCGAGATGTATTCTTTCCTATAAATATTTTTTTTTACGTGTCATACTTACATTCGCGTATATAAATTCAAAATGGACTTCTATTAATTTCCACTAATCGAAAAGTTTATCTAAATTTTTTTTTCTTTTTGAAGAGTTAGCCTATCTAATACGAAAAATTTTTCGATATTTAGTCACTTTTTATGTTTTTCATATTTACTTTCGTAATATGCTTGTCTCTGTTTCGCAAAGAAATGAGATTTAAATAAAGACAATTTGTTATTTTGAAATTACCTCTAAATTATCTAGAAGATTATTATTATAATGGTCAAGTATCATTATAATAATCAGATCAATAGTCTTTATTTTGGTCTCGCAGACGCGTTACATAACATTTGTTTGATGACAAAAAATGCCACTGATATTCAAGGCGAAAATTCGATAACACAATTTACACGTTGTGGACGTACAAAAAATGATATTCCTGAAAATAATCACCAAATGACTTTTTTTCACTTTCTCTTGAACGTCGCGTGAAGAAATTGATCTAATTGTAAGATGTGTAACAAGTACCAGTTTCACAATTATTTTGCGATAAAAATTATCGAAAAAAGATATTTTTAATATAATCTGTCCTTTTTTAAAATGCATTATTTAACGAATAACTAAAAAATTTAGTATAACTGATCTAAACTTAAAAAAACGAAGAAATTACTCTTGACAAAAAATAATAAATTTAAATTGGTTTTCTTAAGTTTTTTAAAGTAATAATTGCATACCTATTACAGTGGATCTTTTAATGAAAATTTATACAAATAAATCAATAAAAAAGTAAAGATACAGTCCTTTTTTGCCAATCACTTTTGTGATTTCAGAATTTGTTCAGAATTTTTTAATACCGTATTCATGTTGGTAAAAATAAGAAAATGCAGTACTAAAAAGTTAATAAAAAATTCTGAAAAAATTCTCAGAACTTTATGAGAAAAAAATAAATAATTTTTGT
>NW_017298142.1:349077-352625 GCF_001594075.2 Trachymyrmex cornetzi
CAAAAAAAGTCGGGACACCCTGTATATATTATATATATATAAAATTTATATTAAGAAATTTGCTTTATATTATTCAACTTATTTAACAAATATTGGAAACTAATTATGAAACTAGACTTGCGAATAATATTGTGTCGACAAAATTTCCTTTTCTCAAAATTGTATTATCGACACTATCATACGTTCAATTGTTTTGCATGTGTAACAATGTCGCAAACTTCTTTTTACGCACTCTATGTATATTCAGTGGACGGATACACAAGCTATTAATAATTTTGCCTAAAAAATTCATTCCTCGTGCATGATTTTCGAAGACTGAGACGAGCATAATTTTTCCTAAAAAATTGCATTTCCACTTTTGACTGATTTGTCTTCGGTGATGAAATCATGTTGGAAATCGGTACATGGAACTAATGCATTTTAATGACGCTTTAAAATCCATTTCGGTCGAAAATCAAGCACGCTCGTGTGACATAGAGAGTGAGTTCGACATTTTTTTTTAAACGTCGATCGTGTGATCGTAACGTAGCACATTTCCCTTTTCAATAATTGAGTCGATTTCGAAAGAAAAATCCATTTATTTGATTCCAGCGCATACATGTTTTCAACTTCACTAGATTTCGCGCTTTTTACAGAAATTCGTCAGTTTGTGAACGCAGAAATTTATATATATATATATATATATATATATATATATACACACACACACATATATATATGTATAAATATATATGTATACATGCATATATGCATGCTTAGCATAATCTTTCTACTTAACTTACAACAAATGAATAATAAAAATAAGGTTTTTCTTATATAAGAAATAGAAAGAATCTAGATATCGGAAACATTAGGAGATAAAAAGAAAAATTCAAAACATCTTCTATTGAGAGAAAATTTTAAACTATTAGCATAGCGATGCCTATAATAATGCCAATTTTCCGTAATAATTGTGCATTTTCGCCATTTAGAATCTTCATTTTGAAACAGTATATCATTTACTGCTTCACGTTTCACGTTGTGGAAAAAACCACTTGTCCTCAGTGTTACACATGTATTTTGTATGTAAATCAACTCCGTCCCTAAGTGCTAATTACATTAATTACGTTATGAACACTTACGAGTAATTTCGTACACTTATGCCAAAACGGAAAGCTCGTATTTCATGTTTCTGTCCGCTTTAATAAAACACTATAAACTTTTAAGAATAATCGGAACGATTGAATTCGACTAACAGTGACATCCAAATAATTTTTCGTTTATCTCACAATTTTATATTAAAAAAAATCTAAGATTATCATAATTTTATTTTATCATTATTTAAAAATTGTTGAATTATTTTTTAAATAAATCTGATATATTAACACATTATACTAATAAAAAAATTATTATAAAGTTTTTAAAAATAAAAAAAAATTTATCTAATAATTTTTCTCCCAAGTCTTCACTTTAGTCATTGTTAGTCGTTCAAGTCGATCAGCATGCACGCTTATCGCATAGGCGGTAAGTTTCAGTCAAACGGGATTCGCTATCGGTATCGATATACGCACATAGGTATTCTAAGCTTAATCATATTTGTCGATAGAATTGACCTCATTTCACTTGTTGCTTACTATACCTCGATTCCGTTCTATTCGCATACGACGGATGCGTCGAAGATTTTTTGTAATGTCAAGTATCGTGCATCTCTACATAAAAATCGACGACCTATTGAATATCTCTCTTGGTATCCGCGTTTTCGAATCCACTATGCTTCACATTCTAATCAATTGTAACTACTCCATTTTATTCAATTATTTAAATAAATTTAAACACGAAGCAGATTTGTTTTAGAATCTATACTTGTTAATTACCATTTTATATTAATTCCTTGATTAACATATATCAATTCAACATTGTCATAACAGACGAATTTGATTAACACACAAAGCATGGTGGATTTAAATGAATACATTTAATCCTTAAATGCGTTTCTCTGCAAAACTACAATAATCTAATCTCCTGCGAATGATTTTTCTTTTAATTTACATAAATAATTTACATCACATCATCATGTGTTAGTGTTACAGAAAGTAGACTAAAGGAATTACTTTCCGCTGAAAAACGCAGTTAAGAGTCAAACTCCTCTGTCGAACTATCGCGGGAACTATTTTCGTGGCTAAGACACCGACTAATTCGTCAATGCACAATGCGATTTATCTCTAAAATTGGTAAAAACATGACCGCGCTATTAACTATATAGAGTCACCTGTAAGCTCGAATTTACGGTTATTGAGTCGCTTCTCCGTTTTAAGCACCTAGAGCATACTCCTCGCAAATTATTCGATATCGAGAGAAATTCATTAAGAAACGTGGGAAGAAATATCCAAGAATATCTATCAAATAACCAATGTTTCCGCATGGATTAGCGTTTCATCATTGGGACAATCGCGCGGTACGAATATTAATATTTAATGAATTCGTCTAAGTTCTCTCTTCGACCTTACGAGACAGGTTTGATCCGACATGCTTTCGCTCTAGTTTCTCCTATAACACAGGTCAGACTCGGGAACGTCGCAGAAAACTGACACGACGATCTCTTGGCCGTAAGACCGATAGTGTCAGAAAGTTCGCAGCTTAATTTTTCATCCAAATTCCCGGGACGATTCCAAAAAGTTCCAGGCACGGCTTCGTTACGTTACTCACTAGTTAAATTATCGATACATCAATCGACGAATATCACGAAGTATATATTAATTTTTTCGATTTATTTGTATACGAGTTCTAGCCCTCGCTCTAAGATAGCAAAAATAAGCATTTATATATCCAGATCTAGAGCTTTTCGGATGTATTTCACAGTTACGATCATCTACGCGGTTAATGCTGTTTGATCAATATTTGTGAATATACGCCAGCTTACCTCTTCCAATAGAATATTAAATTTTATTAATCATTTGATCGAAATTTTTATTAAGTAATCGATTAAATATTTATGCGAAAAAGAAAGTTTTCGTGGTGTCTTATACAATTTAGCACATCGAAAGAAAATTAGCTGAAAAATTTGACATTTTCCACAGCGAGAGGAAAATCTCGAGAAATGTTTGTGACGACTCGCGATTTTTATTTCGACGACGAATTTCGACACTCTCGGCCTATTTATTTAGTAGCGACATTGATTAACGATTATTGTTCTCTCCGCCGACGACGAGAAGGATATAAAGTAAATAATATTTACCTAGGGAGAAGCACCAAAACGAGTCGTGAACATATAGCTCTCAGCTGAATTGTAACTTTCTTTCTGTCTCTTTGCTCTTTCTCTCCGTTTTTCCTAAAGTCGATGCAGCAGATTTGAAGTTCCGCGATGTTAAAATTGCATCGTGGATTCATCCATTGATCGATGACTAAACTTACACTTTTACATCGTCTACTGGTAATAGTGGTTTATTTATATTAGTTGTACCTAATGCATACCTTAATATCTAATATACTCTAATATGGTCTAAATATATAATATATATATATTGTGTACGTAATATATATATATATACATTTATATATATATATACAGG
>NW_017298142.1:352715-356718 GCF_001594075.2 Trachymyrmex cornetzi
TATATATATATATATATTTATTTGTATATAACGCAGTGGCGACTGCTTTTTCGTATTCACCTCTGTATTACTTTAATTACATGTACAATAATATAATGTTTATCTTTCTTTCATATTTATTTATATTTCTTTGCACAGTGCGTCCTTCGGGAAGAACATGCGCTATTAATGTTTGACACTCTTTCGCAGCGCCAGCTATCTAAAATTCCAAATTTTAGATTTTATCTTTCTAGTGAAATTTCGAGTTCACTCATAATTATTCTTCATTGTGTACTCGCTTCGTTCGCAACAAAAAATATATAATTTTTTCCGTTTAAACGTAACTGGTTGCTTCTAATTGTAAATGAGCTAATATGTTTTACATTCAAAGTAAAACAGAATTTTAGAGACAAACAGCCACATTTAAAACAATTGATGGTTTTATTGACATCAATCTTATATTAAAGAAAAGGAAAAGAAGAGAGAAAATTCATTTTCGTAATAACTATTTCACTAATTCGCACTTTTGTTTGACACCGGCATTTAAGAGCAAGAAATAATGTACTAATAGCGCATGCCGGTTTTGAAAGGGGCGCATTGTGCAGCGATAGCGTGCGCCTTAGAGCACTATGAGGTTACTTTTTTTATAGACGACAGAGATCGTTGTACGCACGGCGTTGTACGTCGGCGAGCCTTAACTCTTCATCGTCCTTTTCCCGTCTTGCTCTCCATCCGCACTCACCGCCGTGTCCTTACAAAATATGCAGTTATGCAGTTATAACGACTGCGTTGTGTTCTAGGATTGGTTCGTGTTTTGCGAGATGACCGCGTTATGATCTAAGTTTACCACAACGTATCTTATATCTTAAAAATTGACTGTGATACCGCCAAACGCAGCATCGAAAAGGCTTTGAAGCAGGGATCAGAAATAATAATATTAATTATATAACGGCGATAAATTATAAATGCGAAAATATTTTTTATTTTATATAATAACCAAGATAAAAATTAATTGATATAATTACCAGTATAATGTAATATCAGCAACTTCGATATTACAACAGTTTTTATAACAATATAATATTACTATTATAATATTCAAAGTATCGATACACAAAATTGAAACTTTTACTTTTCTCTATCATAATACAAAAACTCACTACGATCGAAGACAAACAGAGAAATCTAAAATTTGTTCTATGAATAGAATTTTACACACATACACATACATATATATAATTCAATATATTATTCAACAATATTAATATTATCAATTAGATTTTTATATTGTATTTATGATGCATATTTATTTTATTAAAAAAGTAAGGGAATAAAATAAGTTATACAAATACAAAACTTTACGATTAAAGTCATTATATTAAAAAAAAATTTTTTATAAAATGTGTACTATATATTTAATTATTTCATTTACAAAATATCAAGAACTGACAAATTTGATTAATTTGAAAATATTGGCGTTCAATATTATAACAGTAATTATATTGTTATAATATCGATAATTCCAAAAAATTACATATATACGGTATTATGAAAATTTTGGTTACATCGGTATTTGTGTGACGTTTAGTCAATATAACTAAAGGGTTTCAATATTTTACAAGATAGAGATGTACATAATACCAATGTACAATTACTAATAAAATTACTATAGTATTATTTTAACATTCAGTCCCTGCTTCCAAAGATCTCGAAAAAATCGCATAAAGGAATTACACAGAATTGTTAAAATGACGCTTTCAGCAAAATTAGTCTACCCCAAGCTCTAAGCGCTCTCAAATTATTCGTTTTGGCGATTTAATGTCTTGGCGGTTCGAATTCGAAGATCGGAGACGATTCATAAATCGGAATACCCGCGAAGTTACGGCTCAAGGGAGCTTTCGATTCGGATCTTTCAATAATCAATGATTTGACAATTAACCCTTAAAGACTGAATTTATACTATATAAATCTATAGATATTTTGTTTTAAATTAAAAAAAATATTTTCCACATATAAACATTATATATAAAAATAAATTATTTAAATAAAAATATATATAAACATAACATCAAACTCATGATAACTATGATTATTAAAGTAAAGCCTTAATGATCTCTAAATAACATTAGGTTTTTCATCATTAATGTCACTTTTTGGAAATTAAGGGTTAATTATCAAAATAATTTTTACAAAGAAAGTAAAATATAATCGAACTAAAATAGATCAATATTCTGGAAAAAGAAACAGATTGTTTTCTTCATTTTTCTCTGAATCGCCAGTTACAAAAGAATTGTGAATTACCAGTCACAATTGAATTGTAAAGCATAATCAGAAAGGAGAATAATTAACAGAAGAAATAATATTTTACAATATTTTACATTAAAATTTGATTTAATCATATCATACGTTACGAAAATTTTCTTAAATCCGTGAGAGCTCGTAACCTCGTAATTGTCATCAGCTTATCTCCGGCCTATCTTGAGCACCAGCTCATTTTTAAAAAAGCTGAAGACGTTTGATGAAACGATGATGAAGCCCTCGCCGACGTTAATCGCACTCGCGGCAATAGTTCCTCGCACCACAATTGCACTAACGTAAATTGGCATTTTTGAAGTACGTATTTCGTCGTGATCTGGCATCATTATGTCTATATCTTATCACAAGTCGTCGGTTCACCCTCTCGTCCTCGGCATGTCGAACATCTGTAACAGAAAGAAAACGAATCGTCTTATTATGGATTGATTTTTACATAAAGTCCCAATTTTTATATACGATGAGTTCTTATATATTTGAGATTATCGGTACTTTTTATAATTAATTAAATAATTATTTTTTATACAAATTAAATAAATATATATTCCTTACAATGATAATAATTATATAAAATATTACATTTAGTAAGTAAATATATCTGTAAAATATTTAAAAATCTAGCAACTTTTGCGGCAAATTTAGCAGCAAGTCTTTTTTACTCTTTTGAGAAAAAATGTGACTTATTATTAGGCATGATAATTTCGCCCGAGAAAGTCCAGTTTCATAACACTTGAATAAATACAGATTTTCAAATTATCGTCGAATATATTAGTAAGGAGGTCACTAAAATTAGTAAACAATCGCAATTTTAACGGAAATAAGATAACAGAAAATAATTATTGTCACCGTGTAAAACAATCTATCGTAATAAATATCATATAATGTTTCAATATGAAGTAATCATTCAATATTTAATTAATTTCTATCTAGTAGTATTTAATTTCATTTTGCATTTAGCTTCGATAAATATTTTTGAATTAAAAATAGTACTTTATAAATATATGTATATATATATATATAGTTAATGTTATATATAATATATTTTATGTTATGTATAATATATTTTATTCTAATAAAGAAATATACTAAAAATTAAAATTATGTAGAACATTTCAAAACCTTCAATCTTTATTCTACCGAGATGTTTTAATAGGTTTTGGAATTTTAAATATACCTATGTGTATAACATTTTATAAATACAGCTATTTAGATCCTATTGGATGTAGCGTTTAAATAATTAGTATTTAACAAGAAAATTCGGTAATGGGCACTCGATTAATGCATTAGTGAATTAATTCATCATCAGCAAAGATTGTTTTAACGCGATTTCTCGGAAGACGGAAACTTCTAAGATTGTCCGCCTGCTAAAGGGGGGCCGTTTCGGCTATTTTCCACACGCTTGATCTATCGCCCTAATTGGTCCAGCTATGCGACGAACGAGTCCGACTTCGAAGAAGTCGACCATGACATCAACTTTTTCATTCCTGATATTGAAAAGTTTTCCCCAGGCCGCGAGAGCCAGAGAGATCAAAATCCCTCTTTTCCGATCTCTCGACGTTCGTCGAAAATCGAAATAGTCGATGACGGTAGCAACCGGAAGAATAGTTTTGCAGATTGGTTAAACAGCGAAGGAGAAGGATCGCAAATCGCGACGGGAAAAATGAGGAAGGGTAATTTGAGCGAGAGAAGGCGTTATTGGGGGGGGGGGGGG
>NW_017298142.1:356757-357533 GCF_001594075.2 Trachymyrmex cornetzi
TTACAAAAATCGCGTCGATTTCTGCGAGAGTGACTCTCCTTACAAAAGCGCGCGAAACTTCCGTGACACAATTTCCAACGAGATTCTGACAAAAAGTTGTAGATGATGAGCAATGACGCGCAAATATGTGTAATGGAATAGAAGTAAATGGTTGATAAATATAACGATGCGAGTCACTCAACAATGATGTATATTTACTAATCACCGAAATTATAATTAAAAACAGAAATGTTTAAAATATGTATAAGAAATGGGAAGAATTATATATAAATATAATGTGATACACAATAAAGCAGGGATGGGAAAGATACTTTGTAAAAGTAATTAATTACAGTTACAGTTTTTCTCTTTCAAAAAGTAATTAATTACCGTTACAAGTTATTGACTCTGAAAAGTAATTCGTTACAGTTACAGTTACTGAAAAAGTAACTTTAAGTTACTTTTAAGTTACTTTTTTCATCGGAATTTTTACTAGTATCGATACCATTAGGGCTGTATTCAGAAACGTTATTCAACTGCCTTCATGTATCATTTTACCCTTGTTTTTCACTTAATATTAAACAAGGATGATACACGGGGTCATCAGAGTAATGCAGCCTAGGACAATTAAAAAAAAAAGACTGGCTTATATTTACATCAATTAATAATGTAGTCTTCTTACGGACTCTCCAAAATTGAACAACATAAAAACTTCAAAAACAGGGCGAATGAGAGTCAGCGTGGTAATTAATACGCAATCTTACTTCTTCAATCCAAAAAAATTGATTCTTTATTCC
>NW_017298142.1:358718-359614 GCF_001594075.2 Trachymyrmex cornetzi
CTGCCATAACGATATCATCAACGTAACGAAAATAAAACAAAGGTTGAAAACCCAAAATTTCCAGTGCCCTTGCTTCCAAATCCCTCATTACTAAGTCGGCCAAAATTGGAGAAAGAGGCGACCCCATAGGGGTACCAACATTTTGTTTAAAAAATTGCCCATCGAAACTAAAATAAGTTGAATTGAGTATCAACCGAACACCTAACATAAACGCATCTCTCGAGATATTGACTTTATCTCTCACAAAATTCCACCTCTTATCAATACTTTCAATAGCCAACTCAGTAGGGATATTGGTAAACAAGGACACTACATCCAATGAAATTAAACTATGTTCAATTCCAAAATGCGTCCCCTTCAGTCTTTTCACTAATTGAAAGCTGTTGTCAATATTATAAGTCGATTTAGGTACATTGTTAGAGATGACGTTATGTATGAAAGTTGCCAAGGAATATAACGGACTGTCTATAGATGCCACTATTAGTCTGAACGGGCAATTTAGTTTATGTATTTTCGGTAAAGCATACACTCTCGGGAGAACACCTTCGCTACAAGATAATTTTTTATACAATAAATCATTAATAAAATTTTTCTTTTTCCATCTCGTTAACAAATCTCTTACATCGTTAGTCAGTTTATTAATCGGATCTTTCTTTAATTTTATGTAGGTTTCCTTGTCTTCAAGCATCTGCAAGACTTTAGACCTGTAATCATTCTTATTTAATGCCACTGTGATATTTCCCTTGTCAGCTTTTGTTAAGATGACATTCGGATTTTGCCTTAGAAAATCTTTAGTGGTCTTAAACAACTGAATGATCTTCGTATTAACTTCAGTTTTTTCAAAAGAAAAAGATGATAGTTTTTTGAGGATCGGTAATGTAATGTTTCTAATCATA
>NW_017298142.1:360976-363056 GCF_001594075.2 Trachymyrmex cornetzi
GGAATAAAGAATCAATTTTTTTGGATTGAAGAAGTAAGATTGCGTATTAATTACCACGCTGACTCTCATTCGCCCTGTTTTTGAAGTTTTTATGTTGTTATATTTACATGTTATACAATTTTATTCAAAAAGATAAAAAAATTGTATGGCGAAGACGTTTTTCGTTAAAATAATATAAACACATATGAATATGAAGATGAATATGAAATAGCATACATATACAATGTTTTTTGTAAAAAAAATTCTTTTTATATTCGGCTAAAAATTGCAAATAAATTCCAGCACTAATTCAAAATGGTCTACAACCGTTCACTGAGCGCTCTTGTATTTGATTGGCGGATTACATGATATCTCAAAATATAGACCAAACAGATACAAGAGTTCATTGAACGCTTCAATTAAATTTCTTTCTTCTGATTAATCAAATGTTTCGAAGTATTTGTAGCGCCAAGTGGACACTACCACACACTAAATTGACAAATAAGTTTAAAATATATAAAATAACTATGAAAGTAACTATTAAATTAGTTACTAGTTACTTAAAAGATGTAACTAAGTTAAGTTATAATTACAGATGGAAAGAAAGTAACGAAGTTAAGTTACAGTTACTGAAATGGAAAAAAAGTAACTCTAATTGTAACTTCGTTACAAGTAACGAGTTCCTTCCCATCTCTGCAATAAAGTAATATAATAAGTAATAAAAAAAATAAAGAAATATATTGAAAGTAAAGAAAAAAGATGATCAAAAAATGACAGAATAGAATGAAGAAAGAAAACAACGACGAAAAGAATCATCAAGAAGAACGGAGTTCAGGAATATAACGATATATGTATAATGCAAATAGATAATAAATATAAGGGATGATATGAAACAAAAGCGAGAGAAGTCGTAATCATTCCCTTCAAAGGAAGAACAGGATGATGGAACAGGATTAAGATAAAGAGTGAAGAAAGAAGAATAATACGGTAGGATATACATTGTATGAGAGAGAGACAAAACAATGAAGACATGATGAGATAATAAATATCGAGAATAAAGATAGTGAAGTAAGGGGACAAAAAAGAGCAAGGTACAGAGAAAGACTGTGTTAAAAGAACAAGAACGATGTGGCGAGATAATAAATATCAGGAGAGACAGAAAAACAAGAAGAGGGGAACTTCTCTCAATTCGAAGAATGCAAAGGAGCGAGGATAGCAGGATCAAGATCGAAGCCGAAGCGAAAATAATGCATAAGCGAGCGGCGCTAACAAGGTCGACGATGCAAGATCAAGATAGGAACCCAAGAAAGAAGAACATGAGATGAAGTTAGGGGACAAGGACAACAACCTGAAGTAATAGATACCAAAATACTCCAATCAAGAAACACAAAGAAAGAAGAATAAGAAGATAAAGAAGTAGAAGCGAAGGGATGTAGAAAGGGTGGACCAGGTAACGGATATCAGGTTATAGAGTCGAAAAAAAGTTAAAAAAGATCAAACTAGAGGACGAGAATGTAGAAGCGAAAGAGAGAGTTCGCAGCTCACATTCGCGATCGAAGCATTGTTTAGCGAGAAGTCGATAGCTAATATCGGTGGAGTGAGTCGATGCACGACGTTAACCTGCACGACGAGGAGGGGGAGGAAAAGAGGAAGAGGATTTAGGGGGACGAGAGAGCAGGATCCTCGTCGTCGCCATCGTCGTCGTCGTCGTAGTCGACGTCGTCGAAGTGATTTACATGCATGCCGAGGTGGCTTTTACCGTTCGTGAACGTGTTCGTAACACGTACAACGATACGTAGCTAACGTAGCTCGCGTTCGTGCACGGGTATGTGAGTATTTGTATATGTGGATATGCGTGTGCATACAGGCTACATCCATTGTCGGGCTAGCTAACGCCGAAATCCGGGAATTGGGTTTCGCGTTGGCGGGCGCGTCATTACTTTGTTTATGTGAACGAGAACGCGCTGAGACAGCGAAGAAAAAGTGTCCCGTACGAGTAGATCCGGACGGGCTAATATTTACCGGACGGATGGTGGCGGAGCATAGCGTTTCACGATTTTTTTCCCCAGCTTTATGCATGCGGCTGATCCACTTTGTGAAC
>NW_017298142.1:363116-364771 GCF_001594075.2 Trachymyrmex cornetzi
TTTCCGTTTGTTCGTTCAACCGATGTACTTCGCTTGCTACGAGCTATTTCTTCTCTCTTGTCACTTCCGTTTCGCTCTGTCTTTCTATCAAAGAGAAAGATTCGCGCGAGAGAATAATGCAAAGATGGTTTTAAGATCAAATACAGAGAAAAGATTAAAATAGTAGTAAGAATATAAACAATATAAATAATATATAGAGGAGATTATGATACAAAATACCTATATCATGATAAAAAGAGAGATTGAGCCATAAAAAAAAATTGTTTATTTTATTAAAAAGAAATTTTCGTTGTGAAATTTCAAAAATTATGACATTTGAACAAATAATTAGCATATTGAATAATTTGAAAATAGTACGCTATCGAGAATCTGCTTAAATGAGTAAAACAAGATAAAATTATCCTGCAGAAAACAATTACATTTCATAGTTAATTTAGAAGATGGTATTGACTTATTGATTCTCTCTAGAAACAATGATCCGATCACTATGGTTTGTTAAATGATTAATTACATCAATTTCAAGATTAGATGTAACGTTGATAATTTAGAACGTTCTCTGTTACATATCAATTTTTAAACTCTCCTCCATGTGCGATCTAAATCTTTTTTGACACACAAGCGAAATTCTCACTCTCTTTTCACCCTCAAATTTCATGCTCATTTTTGTTCAAATTTCAATTTTGATTAATTAAAAAAACTATTTGGAAATATAATAGAGATGTTGAAAAGTAATCCTAATTTTATTTAAAGCCTATTACAGTAAACAGCGTATAACATAAAATCTTGGACTAAACAAGATTACTTCAGATTACAGTTGGAGAAAGTAAAAATACGATTACAGAAGTTTAAATTGATCACAATGCTAGCGTTCTTATATTTTCTCATTTCAACGATTTCATCGTAACTCTTTTACAAATTCTCGGCGATCATTGATATTTCCCTACGACCTTGAACAAGACGTTGTCAGAGACGAAGACATCGATTCGAGCGAGAAGACAGGAAATGTACTGCGTATACCGACTAACATAAGTATGAGAAAAAGCGATGAAAGGGTGAGGGCGAACGGAAAGTGAAAAGAAAGAAGGAAAGTGAAAGGAAGAAACTGCGCCTTTTCGAATACGCGCTTTGCATAGATTTGATGTCGACTGTAAGTCCACGAGTGGATTTAATGGCGCTTTAACGATCGCGATGCGTAATACTGCTATGCACATCATTATATGAAGTGATATGCGTTGCATGTAATCGGAAACCGCCAATGAACTAACATTTTGCAATCGACTCCTAAAACATTGATTTAGAGTCGAGTAGTAATTAATTTCTATTCAAAATATACGGTAATAAAAAAAATCGAGTTTGCAATAGTCGAGTAGTACAAATTATAGTCAGATAGTTGAAAAATTAGGTAAATATAATATTACAGGCAACGTATCTTTTTGTTTAGATTCAATCTAGGAATGACAATTGCGAATGACTAAGTTAAAGTTCTTTAGACAACGGGATTGCGTTCCTCAAAGATTTCCTTGACACGCGTCTTGCGTGGAAATTCGCTGCCGAGAGATTTAGACAGCAATATAGGAGACAGAACGGTAGAGGAGAGAGAGAGAGAGAGAGAGAGAGAGAGAGAGAGAGAGAGAGAGAGAGAGAGAGAGAGAGAG
>NW_017298142.1:364826-366957 GCF_001594075.2 Trachymyrmex cornetzi
GTCGATGCTAAAACGCGGCCCTCCGCTTGGACCTGCTAATGGATTCTGCACTCCGATGTCATCCTCATCTTTTTTTCACCAACTCCGGTTCGAATCCATACACTTTCCGCTTTCTGCGACTCGATTTCAGGTGCTCGCATTTCGCGTTTTCATGGTATAAGGTATAATATACATATATAATTGGGCAAAATTAGAATCTATATATATATATATATATATATATATTTTCCCATTCATCCATGCTATGAAGAAAAAAGTCCGGATATTTTGTGATTGCATCTGATATTACGTTAGACACTGGAAATCAGCGCTACGTCGCAAGTAAGACGTAAGTACTTAATGGGTAGCGCTTAAATACTAAATGAGAAGAAAAAGAGATCAAATAATCGACATAGATCCTCGGAGAAATGAAAAAGACAGTTTTATCGTCCAGGTTCGTTACGTTTCGTGATTTGAGTTGGTGGCAGTTCGAGAGAAGTGTCTCATTGTCCGCGATTTTATTTTCGAGTCTTACGAGTTCACTGTGCGTTTCTTTTTTCCTTTTGATTGCGTAATCGCAAATTCAACGAGTATCGTTGGCTATGTTCGCGGTAAAAAGAGTATACAATTAATCGAAACTGTATCGATGTCTTTAACGGCGCGAAAGTATCGGCATTTCTGTCCCAATGAAACACCAGTCGACTTTCTTTCCAAGCAGTAATTAACTGTCGCCTTGCAAACGCCTGATTGCGAATTTCCGAATTCCATTTCGCGAAGCGTTTTATTGTGCAGCGATCTTAGTAGATTACCATTACCGGTGAATCGTTTTTTTATACAGCGTAACGAATGTTTCAACATTGATTTGCGCAAAAAAATCTTTTGGCATAAAAAGTATTTTGACATGAACATTATTTTGTGATTCTAAACACTTTCGCGATTGTTTATTATAATGTTCATGCATTTTCAGGTAGTTAAACGTTACTAAATAATAGTGTTAATAGCGTGTCTGAAATTCTATGGTTCGCAAAGAGAGAGATTTCACCTGTTTTACAAAATATTATACGTCTAACTTGCGAGTGAAGTAAATATTTACGCGAACAATACAATGCACACGTATATGCTTGCATTCACGTTTCATTCTAGGTCAAACGCTGTTAATTACGAATTAAGTACACATATAGAACGTATATAATTACACTAATAGCGACATTAATTATAATGCTACTGATATTACAAAGCAAACAGTAGGTACTACTAAATATTCGCTTTTACATTCGACTCAATGTAAAAAATTTGTAATTATTGTTTCTTCCTTTTTTAATCACTATTAATAACAAATGTTTATATTTTTTCCAAAAAAAAATTAGTCTAAATTATAATAAAATATAAGATTATGCGACAAGAATTTTTTAACAATTTATACTCGAGTCGTTTCAATATTATCTTCCTTTACACAATTAAATCTTAATACGCGCGAAAAAGAAAAA
Organism: Trachymyrmex cornetzi; assembly: GCF_001594075.2. NCBI lineage: Eukaryota > Metazoa > Arthropoda > Insecta > Hymenoptera > Formicidae > Trachymyrmex > Trachymyrmex cornetzi. The sequence goes on from NW_017298142.1 coordinate 366,293, forward strand.
AATGTTGAGAGTTACATTTTTGACGATATATTTTTGTTCAGTATAGGATGATACATATGACGCCATTCACTGAATATATAAATGTACTTTCAATATCACGTAATAATTTTGATTCCTGCATTTACTAAAAAGAGAAAATATCGTTTTTTTTAGTATAATAGTATATACGCCGTATTTTTGGAGCATGTGTTCGAACACACTCCGTAAACACACGCGAACGCTACCTTCTTCAGTATTTAAAGGGCAAATCGCGAGAGCATTAATAATACTTGCAGCGCTCGTATCAATTGCACAATTACACATCGAATCAACCTTCCATTTCGGCCATCCATTACCGTGACTCCGAAACGCGTTCAATATACGAAGAGCAGTTCGGCCCGATTCAATTTGAAAAAATAGGTTGCGTTAGCTTTGCATAGAGCATAGTTTTTTATATTTTTAATTTCCATCCCGGCAGCGCCATTTCTATCTGTCACTGACACATGGGACGGGGGGTTTGGGATAGTGGTGGCGTACCATGCCGATGTATGATCTGCCTGCTGATATATGGCAGTAACGTGAGCAAAAATGCGGGGCCGATTGAATTACATTGAGTTACGTGTCGTTACGCAATGTATCTACGAACGAGTATGGAGAATGCAGAGGGAAGGGGGGGGGGGGGGGGG
>NW_017298142.1:367060-377595 GCF_001594075.2 Trachymyrmex cornetzi
CCCACCCACGCGCGTACGTTTTGGCACGTGCGCGTCGACCATATTTATTTGTCCCACGTGTTCTTCGTTTCGCTTTGCGTCTCCCTTTCTTTCCTCTCTTTCCGTATCGCTCTCACTCACGCGCATTTTGAATCCGCTCTGCCGCCGCTTTCCCGAAGAAATATACGGTCGGAGGAAACGACGTCGTATAATACTTGTGCGACGTTTATCGTTATGCATGCTGAAATTACAAATTAAGTGCGAGACATATTTAAATAGCGGAAAAACAAAGAAAAAAGCGATGCATTTAACAGTTATACGCGCTTATACGTGCTTATACTTGATTTGTTCTTTTAACTATATTTGTTTTTTTTTTTATTTCTACACCTTTTACTTCTCTTAAAATCTATCAAATGCATATTATGTATTAAGATACTGAATGACGCTAATTTCTAACCCGTCATATAAGAAAGAACTAACGATAATTAAAATATGGTACAATAATATTCCTATAATTCAACTCTTACAAGCACATGACATATTTTAATTTATTACTTTTCTAATTATAGTATAGCTAATCACACGTTATAGACGTAGCCATGCAAGCATGGCTACGAGACTGGCCGATAAGTTTTTATATATTCTCCGTTCCAAGGACGAAGCCATGAATTTCGGAAAAACCACGATATCGCGGTAGCACACAACTATTCGGCCAGCGGTCATTATCGAAGGGTTATAGCAAGCATCTCTCTACACTTGGGATATTCTACTTGCTCTTAGAGATAGTTTGACTCCAGATAGAGAGAGACGTTGCCGGTCGGCCAACAATGAGCAAAGGGGATGATGGAGAGGAAGAGGGTGCGGAAAGAGGGAAAAGAAGAATGAGGAGGGTTAGCCTGTCGAGTGGTGTAGAGGGGAAACAGCGGGCTCGTTGGTGCAAGGGGACGAAAGACGCGTGTCGGTGCGCCGAAGGAGGGTACGTGGCAAGATAGCGACGGGTGGGAGGGTTGGCCACGTGGCGCCGCGGCGCGCCGTTCCGGCGCCGTCGTCCCGCACACCCCGTGTACGGGGCTCAGTTCCACTTCAACCCCCAGCACAACGGCCCAACCGGCTGACTGGCTGGCTGACTGGCTGACTGGCTGACTGGCTCTCTTCGTCTTCTGTGAGACGAACGGAACTATCCGATCGCGCCGTTATCGAGGAATGTAGCTCGAATCGATTATATCGGGTGATCCGAAAATATATTATAATCTTGCAGTTATGGATACAGAAAATTAATTTGTATTGGTAAAAATCGAAGTACAAATTTACAAAGCAATTCTTTTAGTTCTCGTAGAAATGGTAAGCATGATGAGGTTATCATTTATTACAATTTTCATACTAGGATTTAAATAGAAATTCTTTCAGAAATTTTTCTGTAAGGGGAAATTATTTCGATTAAAGTTGATAATTTATTAGTTAATTTATTTAAAATTAGTTGAAAATAAGTTTTTGTTATCCAGTGTCAAAGTTTTAAATTTAAAAATCTGATTTGATAAATTCCTTTATTTTTCACTAATATATGTAATTCCACAAATATCGATATTCCAAATGTTATTCTTCTTATATTCTTGTTACATTGGCTATTTGAGATAATGAAAAAAAAAAAAAAAACACTATTGGTAATACATCTATAGTATATCGATCTCGTTTAGTCGAGACGGCGAGGTTTAACTCATTTTGCATGACCTTCGACCAATGTCCATAATTTGACGATAGTTAAGGATTATATCGACTGATATGAAATCGCTTTTGTGTCGTAAAATTAAATTAGGCGCTTTAAAAATATTGCTGCTTGTTTGCAATGAACGGCATTGTTTTACGCCGATTATCGATTTTAGCATGGCCAGAGAGAGATTTTGGCTCCTTGCAAGACGCGAAGATAAAGAATAGAAGAAATAGCATAAAGAATAGCATACAGGAGGCGATACCATACTTAGATTAGTAATATTGAAACAGATTTCTCTTTTAACAAAAATTTCATAATTAAAATAGGAATTAAACAAACTAAATTTTCACACTTATACACAAATAATAAGTACTTTTCAATTATTTTCAAAAAATTTTCTAAAAAATCTATTAAAACTTGGCAGAAGCAGAATATCTTATCATGGAATAACGGGGAGATCAATAACTTTTAATTATATCTTTTCTATGAAAAATCGATATCCCAAGCTTCTTGAGAAAAAACGCAGAGAATCTATCTATAAAAGGATGCTTTATGAAAGATATTGCAACGGCCATCAGATTTTTCCACGTCACTAGAAATCTGAAAATGCCGCTCGATTAATATACGATTCTTCTAGGAAAAATTAATATTTTAACCGTACACTCTTAAGTTGAGATTCTCGCGTGCTGTGCAAATCTTATACACGCTAAATAACATATTACGAAGTACAATTTTATTTTATTTTTGTACAATTATATTAGTATATTTATCGCTTAAGCTCTGTACTTGCTGTCGTAAATAAGACTAAACTACGTTTATGTAACTTGTTTAATTTATTAACGAAAAATCTACTAAACATATCGAATATTTTGCATTGCAAAGATCTCAGCGTATATTTCACTTTACTTAATTACTTTACGTAACTCACTTAATTACTTTTCGCCTTGTTTTACTAAATCTTGACGTTTAATTATCTTTATTACGGTAACTGAATTCACAACGTAATTTGGCATCAAAGCGAGCACTTGCTATATATTTAAATCTCTGATTCGTTGACATATTATTGTCGACATATTCGGGAACACTTATTCTTAATTAGCCCATGAATGTTTTATTCGAGACAGTTCGAATCAAGTTTATAGAAAATTGGTTCGTCATAACGTCATTACCATGATATGATCTTTCATGCTCCATTCGATTACTGTTAAACTGTATAACTCTTTAGGACTTTATATTGCACATATATATATAAATATTACATCGAGCTTAACGATCAAATAAAAGCGTCAATTAGAAGTTTTTTCTAAGATTACAAATTTTATAAGTAATGTATATAAAAGTAATGTAATATGTAGTAAATGTTCAGTTTGTCAAATTTATCGTTGCTCTATGCCATTTATAAAAAACTAATTGTCACACATTCATTTGTTACAAGTTCCTTTAGGTCATTCAAATCATTCAATATATCTATTCATATCTATATTGATACGATGAAAGAGAAAAAAATGAGATTGTGACCGCAAGGATAACATAGTGCGTATCTTGCATTCGCGAAGTAGAACGAGTCAGTTGCGAGTCAGGCAGATCACAACGGTTTTCGATTCGACTCGATTCGACTCGACTCGACAGCTTCGAGTTCTCCCGCTTGCCTGCTTCGCGGTCCTATACTTATACGTTACGTCAGCATGTTTCAGCGGCTGCCGGTGCCCGAAAGTTTTCGCCCGGCGACAAGATATTTCAAGTGGTCGCCCGGTCGCTCAGTCGCGCGATCGTCCCGCGCTGAAATATTGGACGGCTCTTTCTTGCAGCCGCATATTCTTCCTCCACCTCCGGGCACACCCCGGTACTGCCGCCACTTTCCACCGCCAACCACCCCTCGCTACCCACCCCAACGTCCCTGTCATCCACCATCTCCCGCGACCTTCTTTTTCTCCCCCGGTTTCCTTCTTTTCCGTTCCCAAACTCTTCCTCCGCTGTCTAACCTCCTTCCACTCTCTTCCTTCTTCTTTTCCTCCGTCCTGACGTCTTCTCTTCGATGGTCGGGCGCCTGCCTTCGCGCAAGAACTTCACGACTTATGACTCGCGTATTAAGTCCGGCGAAGCCCCGGCTATCCGCCGTTAACTACCCATGAATGAGTTACGCTCGGCCGACGCTAATTTCCCAGATTGTCCGAAAGGGACGTAAAGTGTCTATTAATCCGCGTAACGAGGACAAAGCTGCTCCGGTCTCAGTCGCAGGGGTGTCCTCGGAGGAAGAGCTACGAGCTCCTTTCCGGTCCTCGGCGAAGGACGACGACAAAGAAGATGGGAAAAACGTTGTCGTGAAGAATCATGGAAGATCCACGTCGTGAACGCGCGCGTGATCCTCGATAAACTTAATCGCGTACAGTCCAAGAATACATATTTTTCGCGAATTTTAGGCAACTGAGTGACAAGATTGACGTGATGAAATGTAGATGATGTGTGTGAGACAACAGGTTAAATTTGGCAAAAACACATGTTTTATTATACCTTTATCGACGAGATTGTTAGATTAGAATCTACTTTTTCACAGAGATTTACTAAGATTCTTCGTCTTCATATATACGGGTGATTTTATGACACAAGCTAAAAATACCAGGAGAGAGTTACATCTAAATATTGGGTCATACATGAACAATTTGCACATCTTGCGCTACTAAAAGTTTTAGTTCTTATATTTATCGAAAGAATTACGGGATCATCTCTTTAAGAAAAATAAAAAAAATTGGAAACTTTCTACTTTGGTGAACAATTTGTTAATTGTTCAAATCCAGCCTAGTACTTAGACGTTACATAGGTAAGAATTTTTTTAATAAAATTGAATAAAATGCAATAATTCTATTAGTGAATAACTTCTAAAAATTCTAATGGCACTGCTAGTTATTGCATATAAATTTGATAATTCTAATAAATATTTTTCTAAACTTTTATTTTAATAATACATTAATATAGTAATAATACATTTATATTTATTATATTGTATTTAATAAATATTTCTATTCTATTTGTAACTAATAGTAAAGCATATGGATAGATACGAAGAAGCCTCATGAGCAGAGACCAGGCATCAATAATGTTAGATAAAATATAGATATAATTAATACACATATCGCTTATTTGCTACAACAATGACACAATTAAAAAAATTAAATTTTTCACAAAATAAGTTCAAAAGTTTTAAATTAAAAGTAAAATTTCCAATATTAATTTTAAAATGCAATATTCGTGTAATAACCGATTGTATAGATTATAGAAGAATAAAAGTATGTTATCTTAAAGTATATATTTTCATTTCTTTTTATGTTTTTGTTCTTTTTTTGCAAGCAATTAATTAATGACAATTTTTAAGTTATGTCGTTGTAGCAAATGAACGATATGTGTGTTAATACTACTATCGAAGTAGGTCACTCTTGAGTCATATATTCTAAGCCGTAATGAATTCAAAGAGATGCAGGTACCAGTTAATACTATGTAATTTATTTCGGTAAAATCTCGCTAAAATTTGACGCATGTCACTTTTCGAGTAAACTATTCAATTAATGTCATTTAGTCGGTATGGAAGCAGAACAGAGGATTTCCTATATTTATACGTATGATGTCTCATTTCCTTCAAAGAATGACATAAAATGACGTTGATTGCCCTATTTTCCGGAAATTGATTTAAATCGTAAATTAAAAATCTATATTTTTTCGTATAATTTATTAGTGCATTGAGTTTTAAGAAATTTAAGATGTTTTTATTCTTCTTCATTTTTTATTCTTCTAATTAAGAAAATAGAAAAAGGAGAGAGAGAAAACATTATATTGTATAAACATGTATATATAACTTTTTATAAAATTATTTTTATCGCCCAAATAAAAAATATCTTTAATCAAGCTTCCAAAATTCCTCGATAAATCTCAAATAAAAATATATTTTATTTGATATTATTTACATGAAATATTTCGCGTTACAACAAATTACGAGAAAACATTAGAGTCTCTGAAATTCTAATAAAAAATTCCAAGACTAAGAAGCACGATGATGAAGCAGTTAATGCTCTATTCTGACTTACGCAAGAGACAAGAGGTGGTTCGATACTACATATCGTTGCAAGAGATAGCATGAGTCGGACCTTGGCAGGAGAACGATGAGGGTGGCAAGAAGGGAACTCCCTCCTTCGTGGCTCCGCGTCCTTCTTAAAGGATAACGACGGAAAACGCTGGGCGGAACAAAGTAGTTGGCGCCGATTAAACAAATCGCATTATAAGTTAGCCTCTGCTGGCTGGTAGTACCAAACTTACCAACTCGCTTTATATTAAGACGAACCGCCCTCCAGGACATCCCCCGGGCCGCGCGCCACGCTTGATCTGAGACCGGCTATAAACTTCAGAAATGGCTCTCCCCTTTCTTACTTCGACCTCGCCCTCCTCGCTTGAACACAGACGGGGAGAGGATATAATTGTTTAATTGAATTTATTAGGACGTCGCTCGTAGATTTGTCAAGGCTGACAGTTTTAGTCCTCGCGCCGTCGACGCGCCGCCGCCGTCACCGACCCACTCCTAACAGTTTTAGTCCTCACCCCAATCGCGAGCCTATACGTGTTACGGGACGATGTCAGGATCCTTTATTTCTCTCCCGAACCCGATCCAATCTCCGGTTCACCCCTCTGATCCTGAATAGGGCTCTATTACTCATAATTAACTCGTTCCAACGCGGGCTAGTTTGCGAGCGTCTGCGCTCTTCCGCGATTTCTCTGAACTTTAACCTCATGACCCGTCGGCGGTCGAGAGCGAGCATCTTTGAGAGGAGTGGCCACATTTCTTTATCTCATCAGATGAATGTTTCATACCGCGGGGCATGACGTTCGTACGATCAACTGGAATTTTAATGTCACGCGACAGGTAACGACTAGATGATTAATAGTTTCTATAGCTAGATTTGGCATGCAAAAAATATCATTCGAAAGCCATTGCCCGATGTCATCGGTGGATAATCAGGCGACTGATTAAAATTTCATATATGCCGGTCGCCTCTTCGAAACGAAAAAGCGCATAAGATACATTTTTAGTGAGCAGTTATCATTCCATATTTTAACAATACGGCATACGATTATTTCTCAAGAATATTTTCACTATGAAATTAAACTTTGTTAAGAGGGGAATTACAAAATTTAATTTTGATTCGCTTCTCACGCAGAGATCCATTTCTATAGCATGAAATAAAAATGTGTTTTCCTCGACTTTAGTTCTGAAAATGTTAATGACTTTATCTTTCTATTACGATAAAAAACAATTCTCACATGCTTAATAATAATCAATTTCGCATAGTTTAAATACGGTTATGAGAATTACTGATTGATTTTAGATAAGAATAACGAATATAGAAAGAGGAATAGAGAAAAAGTTGTAAGAGATTAAAATTCCCTCTAAAATTTAAACACGTCTACAGTATTAGACTGCCGTAAAAGTTGCTTTACGATGGTGAAACCATCAAAACTATCGAGCGGCCTGATTACATTTTCGTTCCGTTCCGTTTTACAATCCTCATGAACGACGCCGACGAAGTGCACGAGCATTATCGTTTTCAACTCGATTATCGTGATTCCGCGATGATCGACTGCAGAGTTGAGCGCATACTGCACAACGACATTTATCTAGAAACTTTTTCCCCCAAACACGACGTGTCCTATCTGCTCGACATAAATCCAGCAAAAACGAACGAATCGATAGATCCAGGGTACTTCGATTTAATAACTCCTCGAAAGAACTTAAGTGTTATAAAACTATTATAAGTGAAATTAAAAAATAAATCGCTGAGAATTTTATTCAACATACACGAAGTCGACATATTAATTACAATTAGGGAAGATTACTTAATTAACATATTAAATTTCAATCAGCGTTCCTTAAATTTCTTTAAATCATCTGATGTAAAAGGAAAGGATTTTCTATGTACATATAATACGCGCGAACGTAATATAAAAATTTCGCGTACGATTGTATAAAAATAATTGGAAATCACGCGCTTCTATAACACACTGGACAAATTTTATTAAAATAACATTATATACGCATGACCGAATACATGCAGCGTGCACGGCAAGGTCATGTGATTAATTTTGAAGCGGGAACTTATAAATCGAACGAATCAGTCGCTTATTCATCCGTCTCAGACGGATTCATCGGCCGTGTCATCCTTAGTCACTCTTGTGCTATCGCTCATATTCGAGCGAAGAAACGTGAGTTTTACGAATAAAAAGGAATTTCAGTGGAGAGGCGAAGGGTGCATCGTCCGCGAATTCTTTTGTAAGAATGTTCCATCAGCGATGTTAGTGTAACGTACGTGATTTCTCGCAATCGCGGTAACTCGATATCGGACTCATAAATTTACATTACGTTGGTAGAGATACGATTGTACCCTCGGAACGCATTTCAGCGATGTTAAGAATGATAGTGCAACTGAAATCGTATCCCGCTAATGGATGTGGAAAATTACGCAATTGAGAGATCTTTTTGCGAAAATTACCGTCCCTCGAAAAGAAATAACTCTGGACGTTTCACCGATTATATATTTAATTCAATCAAGAGCACCATATCCCGCTGTGCTAAACTTTCAAATATCAGGTCATCCGATAAGTTTATGCGTATTTGTTACGGAGAGTATATTTGTCACAATAAATTTTTGATAGAGATGAAATAATAATGTAATATCGTTAAGAAGAAATTGTTGAAAACAAAAAATAATATATATCATTCAATTTTTTAGAAAAATAAGCTTTATTCATTTACTTTTCAAAATTTGTTAAAAATACGTATGAATTATTGTAGTTTAATCTTATATGTATATATATATATATATATATCTACAAAAATTTTGATTAATTCAAACATTTTATTTATATAATATAAAAAAATAAAATTAAGGCAAAAGTAAGATTTAATAAATTTTACAGCTTGATATAAAATATCCTGCTATGTACTCTCGCAATGTACATACTTGCATTATTTCTGAAATACGCACTTTCACCTGACGAACGATACTAATCTCTCAGAAATCGGACGAAGCACTTTAATTTCCTGGCAGGTGGGTGAGTGAGTGGACGTTGGAAAGGAGAAACTAGGGAGAAACGAATGGAAACTAGGGAGAGACAGAGTGGCCGGAAAATGCGCGAGAATCGAGATAGTGAGAGGAGGCACGGATAGGCAGGCGGATGGATCGTTGTTGCCATGACAGTCCTCTCTCGGACGAAGGATATATCGCATTATTTCCGCGGTTCTCGATTTCTAAGATTCCGTGTCTCACTTCACTTAGCAAAAATTATATCCAGTTCCATGCAAACAATATGCAAACAGAATAATTTAATTTTATCTCGTGTTAAGATCAAATTGATATGTCGAAAATTATTAAAATTTTATTAAATAAAATAAATATTTAAAATATTATATATTTATATGTTATTATATAGTTGTTATTATCTCTAATATTATCATTATCTTAGATATCTTTGATTATTCATTAAAAAGAAATATATAACTTTATACACACATAAATATCATATTTATAAATAATCGAAAATTGTCAAGAGGCGTTTTGGAATCGGTGCGGAAAAATTATATTTATATGTTATTAATGTACATATTAAATACAATTCGTGCGTACAGCGAAAAATTTTACAGCAATTTTTCAAAGATAATGCTGATAATGTGGAAATACTTCAAATTCGTACTATAATATCACCAAATTAATAACATAATTCACTGTATTAAAAGAAAAAAAACTCTCTAAATAAAATTGAAATTACTAGAAATCAAATCGAAATACTAGGGGATCTAACGGTGTGTTACAAGTTTAGAAAAATTCGTTTATTACTAGCGCTGTGCTTTATCGTAACGAAAGAAATATACAATGTAAAATCAGGGAGTTAAAGGCATACGCATGTTCTTACGGTGCAATTCAGATACTTTAAGGAGCTATGAGCTTGAATATCGTTTGAAAAGCTTTAAAAGTGAGAGAGCGAGCGAGTGAATAGGTAAACAAACGCCGGGGTTGTTTACCCTTCTGAGAATGTAGACTAGAGCAGGTTGTCCCGGAAGCCGGAGAGGCATCCGTTGCATACTTTCCTCCACCATGACCTATCCTATTTCATTGTGTTCCTCGATATTACCCCGATCTCTCTTGATTCTCTTTCTCGTAAAAATAGTGCCTTTCTTTGGATATTAAAGTATTTGAGGCAGTGGACGTTCATTGACGATTTATTATGCCTAATTAAACGCTTTCATATTCGATCGCGAGTGTCAATAAACGATTAATCGGGCAATAAATAATTGCGTTAGTCGAGTCTATTTTTCTCTCATTTTCTTCTCTGATTATTTTGGTATATATTGTTTATTGGCATATACGTATCTATAAGTAAATTAAAAAATGTTTTCAAATGAAATTGATTTAACATATAGAATAGAGAGAATTATTTTAAATAAAAAAATTAAATATAATAAAAATATTTTCCGAAGATATATCGTTAATGCAATAGTGTTGTTTTTATCATACATTTATCGGATTCTTGGCACATTTTATGATACTTTTAATAATGTTGTCTATCGAAAACTAAGTTTTTGAAATATATTTCTCATCTTCTTTATATAAAATCTTTTGTATAGAACTTAACACATTAATTCCGATGTTCTATTCAAAATCACAAGCGCGCATCTCCGCCTTTTCGGCGGTATCAAAAGGAAACCTCGCGTTACCTCCATCGAGAGGGCATTCCAGATGACGTCGCAAAACGCGTCATTAAGGGAACGAGAGCAAGTGTCGCTTAGGAGCGACGACGGGGGGGGGGGGGG